>NW_024542062.1:600000-864723 GCF_016758785.1 Suillus bovinus | reverse complement strand
CTGGAAAGTGTTAGATCGGCTCTAGGCATGAGCGCTCGTGAATTGATTGCCAAAGACTGAAGAAACGACCATCTTCTTTGTTATGTCTGACTAGGGTAAACTATACTGATACCAGTACTGTTCGACTGCTTCCTGATCTGGTGAGTTTCACCAAAAATTGCCATACTGTTATCAACGGCAATGCTTGCTAGTCCCGGGCCTTCGGCCAACGGTACTTCCTTGATCCTTGCACACAATGGCAGGGTCTCAAGTAGTGTGCAAACCATTGTAACCACTGCACGTATCTCTCATGCTTGTAGTAAACGAGCCATGCATGTTCCCTGGTGAAGACGGAAATGAACTATGAAGGGCATGATACCTTCGTGTGCGAAAACAAAAACCACGTCCGAGAACAATTGATCCTGCTAAGCAGCGCATTCTTCGATATGAACATGAAAAAACACTTCTTCAAGTTATAGTGGTGCGGCTCACCTAGGCCTCATCCTTTGCTCACGAGTCACGCGTGGAGTTGATGGACGGGACCGCGTGGTCCGATTAATAATGCTCGAGGTGCGGCCCCATGAAAACGAAGCATGAAAATTGCGGCCATGAGGAAGCAACTCCAAAGTCCAATGACATTCTTCGTGTAAGTAGCAAGCAAACCCTCGGACCCGGGGCCCAAACTCGGTGAAACATAAATCCACGATGTCATGTCTAGATCGCACGACGGCGTCGTACAACGTCGTGAACAAAGAGCGTTACTCGAATTCAAATCTCACGTTGACCGACACACGCAGTACCCGGCACCCCGTGACATCACTTCAACATTGAATTTGAGAGGAAGACAGTCCTGCCAGTAGGTGTGCTTGTTTGTTGATCCATTTGATAATCATTACCTTTCATCACTGAACAAAGATCAAGCGATTTAATTGTTGTAAGGCGAACTTTCGAGTCTTCGACAGTGCCAATCATCAAAATATCTCGGCCGAACAATCCTAAATTTTCCAGCGGCGCGAAAGCGGGCCGCGGAGATCAGACACCGGTAGAAAGGTTGTATAGACATATCCCAAGACAGAATGTATTGAATTTGAATGTCCCCCTAATTTGAGCAGCATCCATCGCGGACTCTTATTTGGCTGGCTCTCATGTGTCAGCCCAAGTTGTCGTCGGCTGGCAAAGTTAATCAAAAGCGAGAAGAAATCTCAGAGATGTAAGATGGTCACACGAATATGATTTATCGATTCCTTCTGAATACCGAGGAGTTCCTCTTCATGGGTGTTGCGGCCCAAAAGTCGAAGGTGACCCATAAGAAACGACGCAACACAGGAGGTTCTGAAGTGCCGGTGATAACGGGACCCAGTCTGTTAACTGATTATTTCCGGCCGGATAATAATCGGGGGAAGACGCGTATCCACATTAGGCACGAGAGAACCATTTGATAATTTGGCGAGTAACACTCTGCGAGATGTGATCATGAGGTAAGAACTGTCCAAAAGTCCCATCTACTGGTAGATCTGACGGTGCCATGTTTTGCCATGCCCCAGAAATTTGGATGCCGATGGGCTAGATGTGAATCAGAGTTCTGTCTCATCAAATAACCAAAGAAACAACTGACGCGGAGTTGGTGTGGGCATACTTCCTTGATTTGGTTTTGATATTCAAGGGTGTGGAATTTGCGATATTTGATTTACCAAGAGACACGCGTTGCTGAATGTGGAGCATGGAACATCACCAAGACCGAGGACTTACTTCATTATGCCTTAAGGGATAAGAGGAGTGAATGGCTCAACGCCAGTGCTGGCTGGCCTGTTGCAGCCCTCTTGATATCAATCCGGGGAAAGTCGGATGTGTGGGCCCGAACGTCGAAGCGAAAGCAGAAGTCTGGAAGTTCAGAAACTAGTCGCATCCCTTCGGAAACAAGGGCTGGCTGCTAAGCGGAAAAAAACGGGTCAACGACACCCAAAAGAGTACTCGCCGACAAAACTGAATTGAGTATCCCGATAAATATTGCTATTTCGTAGACTGATGGAACAGAACGGTCGATGTAGATATTGTGTTTGACATAGACAAAAACTATCCAGCACCATCGTGGAGTGCGCAGCAAACAGCCGCTGGAGGCGTCCTTCAGCTTTCCTCACAAACTGGGACACGACGACTCGCCTTTATGATGACCATTATACTGTCGCACAGTCTCTCCCGAGGCCATTTCCCAGAGCCGGGCAGTGTGGTCCGAGGACGCTAAGAGTTGAGTTGGATACATTAGGCTATATAGTCAACAGGTGAATTCCTCACCTGTAACAAGATAAGCTGAATCAGCACTGAATGCGCAATCCCAAACCCAGCGTTGGTGGCCTTGAAGCACCTTCTCTTGTCTGAATTCATAATTCTGTGATATAGACCATATCTTCACGGTAGTATCTGCAGAGCACGTGGCGAGATATCTGGCTGTCCTTCAGAGACTTTGCCAGATCGGTAGCTCAGATGCGCTCACTTCACATCCGGACTTAGTAACACCCTAGTAAGATACTTCTTATGGGCGCTGAACTTTGTCACCGCCTGGTAACGAGGTAGATCTGATTTCTCCTCGTTAATTTTCCAGACGTAGCATTTGCCCTAATCCAAGAATGTAAATAACGAATCAGGAAAAGGTAGATAATACCTTATTGTTTCCAGCAACTAGACAAGAGCCATCAGATGCCAAGCTAACGGACCGAATAGGAACATCGCCTGCGGGCGTCTCCAACAATACGTCAACTAATGACGACTGCGACCTTGTTCTGAACATACCAGCTCGTGCGAGCAAAGATTTTCGGATAAATCCCATTGCTTAATGCAACCCGCTTGATCGCAGGATATGAGTTCTCCCTGATTTGGATGGACACAGACATCATTCACTTGGGGAGTTTGAGGGTATTAGCAACAGACATGAAAGAAGAGATCAAACTTGCCAGGGGCACCGTTATCATACGTTCTATGCACTTGTGTACTTCTGCGTGGATGTTATGCGCTCGAGGCTTTAGGAGTCATAGTAAGATTACACACCGGAGATCCCATATTCTGATGGTGCCGTCTTCACTACCCGTCACCAACCACTTACCTTCGCTGTGGAAGGATACGGAAGTTACATTATTTGTATGTGCATCCAGGCACGTTAGCTAAAGGGGATAAATGGATGGAGATAGTAACAGCTAATAGGGCGCGCACTGGTGTCGAGGAGGTGCTGGTAATCTCATAAATGTAGACCTTTTTGTGAATTGCTGCGGCCAATAGGCGCTTGCTAAAACAAAATGAGCCCATCAGTAAATTTGTACATGAATAAACAGGACATTGAGATTACTCGGGTGAGATGGCGAGACGATTCACTTGCTGATTCTTGTATAAGTCTTGACGACGGAAAATGGAAAAACGTTTTGCTCACACCAGATTCTCCAGATCTTGCTATAGTACGCGAACAAATTCCACTCCACGCTTCCCAGAACCTGATTTCATGGTCATAAGATCCAGTGACAAGGATTACAGACATCTTGGAGTTCTTGAACGTATTGTAGTAGAAGGGCTGAAGGTGTGACGGTGTGACTTGTGACAAACTAATTACCCACCTTACCTAAAACACTGGGTTGGCACAGGTTGGCACTGTCAATATCTTGAAGGTTGAACTCTGTACCTTTGTCTGACACGATATTTTTCTTCGTGGCACATTACTGAAGATCCAAAGATGATGGCCCGCTGAGTTCTTGATATTCGACTTCATATTCATGAAACGGAGCTCTGACGGATCGACTCCGAGGATCAACATGACGATCCGGAGTAGGGTGAGTCGTGACCCTTTCATCATTTACGCTACTAGTTAATGGAGGGGAGCTATCGTGATGCAACATGTGGCTATTTACCTGCGCGTATTTGCTCTGGTTTAACATTGAGCCCGTGCACTTCGAGAGTCTGCGTGCGCGGCGCACGGATTGTTACGTGTTAGCCGCAAGGCAAGGTGTTGTCTTTTGGGTCTGTACCTCAGCTTCTTAGACCTCATTCATTCAAAATTTTATGACCCTTCTCAACGGGGAGGCATCGCATTTGAATTTAAGTTCAGCCTCATCGGATTCTCGAATAGCGAGACGAATCTCGATATCCAACCGAATGAAATTAGTAAAGCCTTCGGCAATTGTCCCTTGGGTTGCCAGCTAATTAACGTGTCTATAGGTTTCCTTCACTGTAAGCGACCTCGCCCATTTCCATACAATCCAACCTATCATGCGTCCATCGTTATATGGGACAAATTAGACACGACCCTCGTCAAGTTCTCAGAAAGAAGTGCTAGCCTGAGTTCCCTATCACCGACCGAAGATGACTTGAAGTACGCTATAAAACAGGAGCACGGAATCATGTTTCCCTCAGCCCCCGGCTTCTCCAAACTCGACGTTTGTGTGCGGTATCTACTGTTTTGGCTATGAACGCTTTTCCAGTAAGCTACAGCCTACCTGGTTTGACGCCCATGCTGACTGAACTCTTAGAATGGCACTAGGGTCTTCTACTGGGCATCCGGTGGTGAAATCAAGTACGGTACTGTGCAGGCAACCAACCGCATGGCTGATGTAGGAAGATCTACACTATTGTAAAAGATATTCTTCTGATGAGCCATCTTATAGGGTACCCAGATTGTGGTGGTGAAGGTGGATGGGGAAGGCCACGCGCAGTTACCGTGAGTCTCGTTCGCTGATTCATGAGTGATGTCATTTTCTAATAAGATATGTTCACAGAGTGTCCAGTCTCGTAAAAGTAAATCAATGAGATTCACGACCTATAGAGTCCACTTAGAGTTATTTATTGCACATCCCACATTCATGGACCTCAGGATTACCACCACATCACTAGTACTGTATTCATTCGTCTCGTCGCACATGTAACTCATCCGTTTATATCTTGCGATCGATTTTTTGCACTTTAGTCGGGAAGATCCTGGGATCAATCAATCTGTTGGGGATCTGCTTTCCAGGTCGCGTGGCATCATGTGAGTTACCAGAAGATTGGGAAGTGATAAATCCGGCGAGAGCATTTTGCAGCCCCAGAAAACACATGTCTTTTGATTTTCCAATAAACAGTTCATGATTGTCCCGCACGATTGGGGTGACTGCTGGTGACCGGTGACTAGGCAAAGTTAATAGAGCATGGATGAACTTCGTCGCGGAAGCAAAAAAAAAACAACCACGTCATTGCTATATCATAAACCGAGGATAAATCGGGGTTCGCGGGGGTTCCCTTGGACAAAGACTCGTGGAAAGATACTATCTGGAATCAAATGATAGTACCCTCTAGGCCTGACCTTCTAGAACACTTGATCTTGGAGATTGAGCCGTTTTTAACCTCTGACCCCTCGCTTCTCGTAAAAACACACATATCTGGGGGAAAAGACAGTGCTTGAAGTCGAGCGATCGACTAGCGGGATACGGCGCAGTGAAAGACTGAAAGTTGTCTAGACATTCAACATGCCCAATATTTACAAACACACACGTGAGTGATAGCGTAATTATGGCTTAATCAGGAAATGTAACGCACTAGTCCAAACTTGCTTGGCCGCTGCAATGACACTTATCCTAGCTAGTACGCCACACTTGCGCAGTATCATTATCAATAGGAGATCGACACCACAACGAGTGTGTGAGCGAAACATGTGTGTTACATAAATTAGACGGTAGGAAAGACTTGTTTTTCTGGGGATCGGCTGTCGGAAAAACGTCACAGAAAACTTTCACAATACATCTTGATGTGAAAGTTGACCGATTTCCGCAGCCAATCTCAATATAATAGTAGTAGCAAGTCACTCAGCTCTCGGTATGCCTGGGGTAATATTTGTGATGAGATCGTGATGATGCCGAGGTCTATACAAGGTAATTTTCATTTCTTCTCGAAACTTCGCATAAATCGGAGCACCCTACCTATGTATATATAGATCCCCTACGACCTATTCGTGAGTACCGGTAATTCTGTGAGCCATACTTTTTTGATTGTTATGACACCATTCATCTAAAAATGCTATTTGAGCAGCACCACAGCACCAACTTCATTCCAGCTTGATATGTTCCGTATGATGAGTTTCTCTGATAGTCCAATCGTCATACTTCTAGCATGACATTGGGAAATTAGATCAAGATCAAGCTGAGTCCAAATAGGACCTTCCGAAGGAAATGCTTGGGTTGAATGAACATGCGGTAAATTTGCCAGTGCCTGTCCATCGGACCATACAACAACACAGTCCCGGATTGGCAAACGCGACATTTATATGAGCTCTAGAAAAATAACATTTCAGCATACCAGTATGGAAGTATGCTTGCCCCCTTAGTCAAAACCTCAAAATGCAACGAGCTCACTTATGAATTGAATGTAGGTACTGCCTTTCGGTCCTGAGTACGATCAAATATTTATGCGTTATATTTGTGAACAACAATCAACTTACCCTGACCATTATACTGACTCGCTGGCCAGCCGTGATCCCGCGTCCGAGGAAACGGTCCGCTTTTAGTATAGAATGATTGTAGTCATACCGCACGCTGTCCCTACTTTGAATTTTAGCTTCAAATTGAAGGCATATCGACTGCACTTGCATTTGTAAATAAACACTACCCGATGTGAGTAGAACCTCGAAGAAGTCTTCTGGGTTGCTTGTCGACTCCATCCGCAATACTCTGGCTGCGCCAAGGCTGACACCGAGAATCCAGGTTCCACTGGCTTCTATATTATCCACATGTCCGAGAATTTCCCCTACGGATGACAAGTGTAGAAGATGTGTTTGTACGTTCGAGGTTGGATGTAGCCCTTGCAGACGAGCTAGAATGGATGAAAGACCGGGATTCTGATCCTCCGACCAGGATGACAAATGCATCTCACGAAAATGTCGTATCACGCCGTCATAGTGGCCCTGTGATCATTTATAAGCCAAAAACTCTGATGACGAAGACGATATATGCAACCTCTTGGAAATTATAGTACGCGTCGGGAAGGAAGATGTCTTCGATCACACGATGCTCCTGTGGGTGGTTGGCAAGGAAGTCCTTTCGTCGCTTCCGAGCTTGTTTAGTTTCTGTAGAGTCGAGTTTAGTGAGGGCGGCGGAGAGGAGTGTGCGCTGTTCGGAGAGGGACAAAAAGTCCGGGAAAAATTTGAATCCTTCCGGGAGGCCAGCAAATCTTGTTTGTAAAGAGTGCATCTCGCGTGACAACGGTGCACATAATAATCGTCTACAGCTGGCAGAGAACATTTTCGACTAAACCATAAAATTCGGGAGATGTCAGATGAAAAGCTTTGGGTGCATCAATCATACAAGAGTGGATGCAATGGATGTTGCAGAGTCAACGAGCTATAGTCGGTTAAAGCAACCTGGACTCTTCGAAGTTTGAGCTCCGCTGCATGAAGCGTCGGGAGCATTTAGTACTTAGTACCGACCGCGCAAGATACCTTATCTAACGGTGCTTCTTGGGGTTCAACTTAGCTTGTGTGAATGTCGAAAGATCTTCTGCAGGACAGTGCATCCAAAGAACAACAAGGCAATTCATTGTATGCAGCACTCGCCAGGACCACCACAAGGGGAGTAGCACTTTACTTCTCTCGCCCGGTACGACTATTTCGACCAGCTAAAGGTTTGTCTGTCTGGATATCTTCATGATAGTCTCGTTGACAACGCTCATTATTGAGTGAGCGGTTGGCACTCTCTTCGTGGCCATGCTAATAAGCATGGGGCACCTTTAAGCGTCCAGTACATATCCGGGCTCGTGAAAACGCAAGGTGTAGTGCTCTTTAGTGGCTATTTCATACCTTTACTTTAATTTTGATCAGGCTTTGGCAGTTCATGGTGATTCCAAAGCATTTTGTGCCGCCAATGGTCGCAAATGCGATGTTGGGTACCGTTCTTTGGACGACCTACGCAGAAACATCTAATTACCTGGAAGCGCGTCTGGGGACGCATCCAACTGTCATCGCGGGGATTTCGGGTGCTGTTGCCGGGGGTACCCAAGCCTTGGTCGCAGCTCCTGTAGAGAATACCCGTCTTATCATCGAGGGTGGGACCGGTAGAGGATGGTCTCATGCATGGCAAGAAGTCTTCCGAGGAACTGAACCCCCAAGATCAGCCAGTAGAGTGGAGAATATCAAAGAGATAAGACAAGTCAGGCATTGGATGAAAGAAGTTTCCGAGATGGCTGGTCGAGGGTGGGATGGTTGGGGTTGGGGATGTGCCAAAGATGTCTGCGGTAATGCCTCCCCGAGTCATAATCCGCACTTTCTGAGATTTCATTGTTGTCTAGGCTTTGCTGCATTCTTTATGATATTTGAAATCACTCGTAGAGTGGCTTTAGCTTCCAAAGTTGCAGCGCAAGGCACTGTCCAAAATTTATCAATGACCTCAGAGGAACACTTCTTCGGCCGCCATTTTCCGCGAGCCATCCATGGCATTACCTTAGTGGCAGGAGGGGCATCGGCGGGTTTGGCATACGAGATCCTCAGCAGACCATGGGACGTAATCAGGCGCACAATTCAACCAGAACGGACCCTTGATCCCACTTTGAAACATTCGCTATTCGTGATTGTGCAGAAAATCCGTGGGGATGGAATAATACATTTTTTCCGCGATCCTTCGACTGTGGGCAGCGACAAGCCGGAAACGTCTACCGCTCGTCGTCGGATATATTCCGGCCTTCGAACGCTTGCTCGAGTCGGCCCATGGGGTTTGGGCTTTTTAGTATGGGAGGCTTTCGGACCGGGTTTGTCCTGACAGAACTGCGATCGGCATGTGGTGTATCCCAGGCCTGTAGTACTTATCCCATGCAGGCAGGTTATAATCAAGCAACGTAACCCATTTTCTCACCGTATTTCTCACAACGAGTGGACACTTTCTGGAGATATACAACACAATTTGCCAGCGGCAGAGGTGAATTCATGCGCAGATTTCACCGATAGACGCTAATAAGCTCAGGTATTCTGCCTACGGTGTTTCTGGCAAAGGGAAGTCCAACTCAAAAGGTCGATCGTGTTACGTATATGCGATCTTCGCACTTGGTGGCTGTACAGCATCAACTTGTGGCACTGCACCAGTGAGTGCTTAGTTGAGTGCGTAGAACCGCGTTTCAAGCATGCGACCCTCCCTTGAAACTTATCTTAATAAATCCGAACTTCAGGTAGGCTCACCCGTGAAGACGCAAATTTCTCCCATTCACTTTTACATCATGTTGCTGACAAAGGGGACAAATCGAATCTACCGATGCGAAAGTGCGCTGTTTGAGCCATATCACTAAAGTTGAAAACATATCAAGTAAGTCCATGGAAAGCGCAATACATTTCACCGCAAGGGGCACCACCTAGCGCTGACATTCTGTCCATAGCCCTACCTGCTGCGCCCCGAGGAGTAAGTGTTCACTCATGGAGCGTAACACGCACTGATTGTCGAGTCAGGAACATAAGGCGTAGCATTCCATTGCCAATTTTTCATGCTCCTGTTGTTCGGTCGTGGCACTTCCTTTCCCATGCGATTTGCGGAGCTTACACTCTCTCCGAGTAAACTTCTGATCGGCAACGACGTGAGCTTTATGGCAGCACCGGAACGCCTTGCGGCCCTTGCCGCACGCTCTAAGAATGCTTGACATCTGGATCTTTATAGCTCTGAGAACCTCGGCTCGAGGTAATGCTTCCATTGTCACAATGGAACTTCAATCTCCAATGGAACAACAACGTTACGATAGATTACTTCAAGGCGGCAAAGCTGCTACTTAACAAGCCAAGTTCACATTTCTAGCAATTGTTTCTGGATTCATGACCGAGGCGCCAAAATTGAGACGCGCTCCCTGACCACACGAAAGACTGATAATATTATACAGGCTGTGCAAGGTGGACACGAGCCGAACTTAACCATATCGTCAAACATTTGACCCTTCAGTAGCTTCGACATCGCCACTGGCCCAGAACTCGCATACATTTGGTTGTGAGGTAGGCTTTTGTCAGACCCACCTAACTGCTGCGTTCAGGTGTCATATGACCTTCTATGTGAATAAGCTTACCAAGTATAAAACTTGTTCTAGTCCACAATGTTGTTCATTCCGCTAAATTAATGACTCGCCTTTCATGACAGGGCCGCTCTCGTGTGTGGCGATATCAGTCCAAGTCTTAGCCATATCCGAAACATGTCCAATTCCTGCATCTTACCGATATGTCACTGAACTTGTAGTCTATGGTGCGAAACCCAAGAATCCTGTGTGACGTGAACCGTCTCGTTATGATCAATGATCGAGAGCCTGGATAGACCATGTTCCCCTTTTCGTGCCAATGTAAATTTCATCATCCCGGCACTGAGGATCGTCCTTGTTCGTGGTTGGCATCCGTTCTATCAACATTCAATAGTATCTAAATCGCCGAGCACTCGCCGGCTCAATATCAGAGTCGAGATATTTGACTGCGCTGTAACGCATGGCTGTGATCCGCAGGGTGCGGTAATATAAGGTGTCTCACAGGATCGCAATGCACTTCTGTGAAATGATGCTGTTCACTCTGATCAGGTCTCCGTCGACCCTTCCATTATTATACTGCATCCTCTTATGAGCCAGCCGTTTCTGCAAAGAAAAATAGTTGATTATTCCACGTGATGTTCTGGGCCTATTATGTAGATAATAAATAGTAATGCAGTCGCCCCCCTGTATAAAAAAGTCCATTTTACTCGCGCCTGGTTTCTGGTGTGAGTGTGGAGCGATAAGAGTAGCGTGAAACGAACGATCAGGGCACGGGGGTAGGCGTGCACACGAGTGAGTACTTGGGGTTAGAACTGCTCGGTGATGTGAAAAGACGCTGAGAATAATGAATGCTCGGCGGGGAGACCACACAGGTTTCATGGAGTCATTTTCATGAGTAAGATGATTTACCATAATTGTATGTAAAATACATTAATAGAATAAATCTGGATGTACTTGACATTAAGCAGCTTCTAAGAGGTGTAATGAGCGCAGTACTTTGGATATCGTAACGGTCGACTTGCAAGACATCTTTGCAGAGATCGATTATGTAAGCATCTTAGCAGAATGAACTAGAATGAACCAAGTTACTCGTCGATCGATACTTTAAACAACGGCTTTGAACGTGTATACAGTACAGGATCCTATACTTTGATTGCAACTCACTCACAATGCCACGTTGCACACGAAAAGGCTGCAGCCAGGATTACGATTTAGCTACTAATGATTCGTCCAGCTGCACGTACCATCATGGAGCACCTGTGAGCCGCCGTAACATCTTAACCTCGAATCATCGCAGTTTATTCTAGCCTGTAGGTCTTCCATGAAGGCCTGAAATCGTGGTCTTGTTGTTCCGATGTGAATAAGCCGGTCCTGGACTTTGACGAGTTCATGAAAATACCTGTAAGTGATCTGCGGGTTTTCAGTCATCGGTGTGCTGACAAATTCATTGCCAGGGATGTATGGTCTCGTCACATACAGACGAAGCCCCAGAAGTACCTGCACCTGCGGTAAAAACATCCACGGATGACTCCAATCCAATCATGAAGGAGGCAAAAGACGGAGCGGAGGTTTATGTGACCAGTGCACCAAAACTTGCATCGCCTAAGCCATCCATTCCCCCACCTGTGGAAACTCCTGTCATTGAAGATTCTGATGATCTGGACGTACCGGTACCTCCTGGCACCGTATGTAAACGCAGGAGTTGTGGTACCGCTTTTGTCAGCGATGAGGTGAATCGAATTGGAGATGGTGATGAGACTATCTGCACATACCACCCAGCTGCTGTACGTTGATGGTGTTAATGATGGGCTCGCCTGTCGGCTGACTCAAGACTTCAGCCCATCTTCCATGAAGGAAGCAAGGTCAGTCATGTGGAGACCGCACCGATGAGAAGCTAAAATCCCACCCACAGGGTTACATATGCTGTAAACGACGTGTCTTGGAGTTCGATGAGTTCCTCAAGATCGAGGGATGTAAAAAGGGGCGCCACGTGTTTGCGCCCAAGCAGCTTACAGAACCTCAGGTTTGCTCTCTCGCTGTCACTTTATCGCTTGAGGGACTGGATCCAATTTGTCATTTTAGGTGGAGCAGTTCACTGATTGCCGTGTCGATCATTATCAGACGCCAAAGGAAGTCCACATTTCTGTGTTTGCCAAACAAGTGGACAGGGAAAAGAGCACTGTCGAGATAGAGCACAATCAGATTCACTTCAACCTCTATCTCCCTGGACCCAAGCGCTTCCACCGTACAATCGTCCTTTTTGGTCCAGTGGATCCTGATGGGTCTTCGTATAAATTCTATAATACGAAGGTCGAAGTGGTCCTCAAGAAACTTGATACGAGGAGTTGGACTTTGCTGGAAAAGACAACTCGTGACCTTGGCAACATCAGCTTGACTTTCGGTGTAGGTGGTCGAACGGGCACCATTGGCGGCAAAGATCTAGTGCTTGATGAGCAAAACACAAATAGAGTCAATTAGATGATTGATGGGAATCAACGCGAAAACTCTAGTCTAAATTCTAGTGTAGGGATAAGAATACCATATCGATGATTTGAACTTCGAAAGCACCACGGATCACAATATACCAGGTATTTCGATCGTTTGATACATCTGTATCAAGTCGCCGTCACGCAAATCCTCATGGCCCTGCAGACTGATCCCGCATTCAGTACCTTTCTTCACCTCCAGCATATCCTTCTTGTGCTGCTTAAGTGCATCGAGGGTACCTTCATAGATTACTTGGCCATTGCGAACAACTCGAGCCCCTTTCGACTTCTCGATGATGCCATTACTGACTCTGCAACCTGCTATTTTCTTAGTCGCCTTCCCTTTCAGGTGGATATCGAAAAGTTGCAATACAGTCGCTTCGCCAGTCACTTTGGTCTCATAGGTGCAGGGCAGCAACGCAGTGACTCGGTCTCGGACCTCGTCCATGATCCGATAGATGATGTTGGACGAATAAATTGGGACGTGGTTCTGTGCCGCAGCAGTCTCCACTGAACGCGGAATTTTGACCGAGAAGGCAACAATTATACCTATGTGCGCAGTATCAGCATTTTGGACCCACAATAAATCATCACAACTCGGGGTCCTTACCCTCAGCGGCCTTGGCCATCATTACATCGCTCTCCATTACATCCCCTACCCCCGTGGATACGACCTTTACGCGAGCATGTTCATTCCCGATCCCTTCCAGCGCGCCCACAACGGCCTCAACACTCCCGCTCACATCACCTTTGATCACCAGCCGGAGCTCTTTAGGGCCGCCATCTAATATATTCCTCATATCTCGACTCTTATCCTCTTCCTTCCGGACTCTTTCACGCTCTGCAGCACGCGCAATATTAATTGCCTCCGCGTCAATCAGAACTGTTTCCACTTCCTTTTTCCTAATCCTATTTGCAAGAGCTTTCTTTACGTTGCTCTCGCTGGCCTGCACAATTTCGTCACCTGCACCCGGAAGTGACCGCCACCCAGACACGGTGACTGCCATTCCGGGATATGCGGCCTTAACAGGTGCACCAGATGAATCCGACATAAGACGGACTTTCCCGGAAGATGTGCCTGCTAGGATGTGAGCACCAGTAGTTAAACATCCACGTAAAACCAGAACTGTCGCAGTAGGCCTGTCAATGAATGGGCTGTTAATCGAGCACGATACAACGCTTCTGAACCTACCCAAGACCTTTGTGCATCCTCGATTCAATAACATGTCCATAAGCCGGCCCATCTTGCTCTGCGCGTAAATCCTGTACCTCGGCCATCAATGACAGGGTGTCTATTAGATCATTCAATCCATGTCCTGTTAATCCGGACACTTCGACGGATGGAATGTCTCCTCCAAATGCCTCCAGCTGGACGCCCTCAGCAAGGAGTGCATGCTGGACTTTTTCCTGCAGTCCCTTCTGTTAAGCTCTCATAACAAGATGACACAGAAGATACCCACTACATCCGCTTCTGGTTTATCAACCTTGTTGATAGCCACAACAACCCCAATTTTGTCTTGCTCTCCCTTGATAAGCCTTATAACCTCTTTTGTCTGAGGCATAATGCCGTCATCTGCTGCGACGACAAGGACAATCAAGTCCGTAACACTGGCACCACGCGAGCGCATTGCAGAAAAAGCAGCATGTCCGGGTGTGTCAAGAAATGTAATTGTACCACTAGAGGATCCCTTGACAGGGACCGAGAAGGCACCGATATGCTGCGTGATACCACCAGCCTCACTATCAACAACAGACGCAGAGCGAAGGGTATCTAGAAGAGTGGTTTTACCGTGGTCAACGTGACCCATGATAGTAATGATAGGTGGGCGTGTTGGAAGAGTAGTTGGGTCAGGATGTGGAGCACTGAACATTGCATGAGTAAACAAGCACATCAGATATCTCAGACTACGTACGGTGGATATATATCAAAAGCAGCTTCATCATTGACGATAGGATTGCGGCCAAATTCTTCCGCAAGAAGGGCAGCGTAATCGGACGTCAATACTACAGTGAAGCATCAGTAACGGAGCGGAGAAGGGATGGAATGAACGGGACCATGATCATATGACGCCTCAGCCGCCATCCCTGCATCGACCATTTTACGTTGAAGTAGTGCTGCAATTGTTGAGTCCAGGTAGCCCTCATGAAGTCATCAGTAACTTACTCTGCCGCACATTTAATAGTCTTGCTAATTGACCAACAGAAACTGTTGTAGGAATGTATACATTGACGGCTACTTTTTTCTTCCCAAATTGCGATCGACGAGTTGCGGGACGAGCGTATGTATTAACAGCTACTTTCTCCATGCCAGATTGCGATCGACGAGTTGTAGGACGAGCGGATGTATTACGAGCTACTTTCTCCATGTCAGGTTGCGAACGAGGAGTTGTGGGACGAGCGTATTTATTAACAGCCACTTTCTCCATGCCATGTTGCGATCGAGGAGTTGTGGGACGAGCGTATTTATTAACAGCTCCTTTCTCAATGCCAGGTTGCGGTTGAGGAGTTGTGGGACGAGCCCATTTTGAAGTGGAGGGAGCAGCACGCAAAGACGCGCCTCGGAAGTCGTTAGATTCGTGATTAAAGGATGTCGTTTTTACTCTAACCCATTTGCTTGGGGTTGGCTTTTGGGGAAGAACGGGGTCAACGGAGGGCCATTCCGATGGCTAGCGAAAAGGTTATAATCCTGTCATGACAGAGGTAGTGGTACCCACCTTGACTTTGGTTGCTGTTGATGCACACCTCCGCTGCGTGAGCTGAAGAACACAAATACCTGCTTTGCGACGATGCATCTGAGGTGCTCGTCAAGGTCGGTGTCTAAACACAACCATTACGTAACAGTGTAGTGCCCTACAACGCCATTTTCATAACAATCATGCAGCCACTGGTCCAACCCGCCCTGATGACAAGTACTAGTGCCCATATCGCCATAGATCCAACCTTTAACTGCAGCACTCAAAAACATGATAACTGATACGATCTTGATGACTTGATATTAATTGACGTTGATGCTACACGAATCTGAGTCACATTTATGAAAGCGATAGAACAAGACAAGTACAAAACGAGCGAGATAGAAAACCAGATAGAGAGAGACAGAGGGAAAGAAATACACGAATATCGCACCAACAAATCACATGCATATCAATGCATCCTGAATAGATGCAACCCTTTCCTGATACCACACCCACCATGTTCGGATAATCTGACGAGAGGATGTGTATGGTCAGATCAGCCCCGATTTGCACTCACTCGGCCCCAGCTCCCCTCACTGCCACTATCAAAATCACTCCCTTCGTCAAACTCTGAAAAAGGGTTGTGCAAACGCGCACTTCCGCTTCGCGACACCGACATTTCCTCCCCATCCGCATCTGAGCCCTCGCTAAATGACATAAACTCATCCTCGCTCGTCATCAAAGGCGACATAGAGCTCACAGCACCTGAGAGGGACGTGATCTGCTGGGGTGGGGAGAGTACAGCGAATGGCGAGCCAGAGCGGCTACCACTGCTCCCAAGGCTCAGGACATCTGTGTGTGGGGAGGAGAGGACACTGTGTGATGAAGGTGGGGAAATAAGGACAGGCGGAGTAGGCGCAGTGGGGTAACGTTCTGATAGTGATTCCACAACGCTAATATTTGCGTTCATATTCTCGTGCACACTAGCGCCGGCGTTGTTGTTAATATTGATATTAACATGTTCGCCCTCAACGTCAACGTCTACACGCCTGCCTTGCACATCCACCCTAATGCGCGAATTCGTATCCGAGTGCTGCAACGACCAGCTCGACTGTGTGCGGGAGCGTACGGGAGTGCGCACAACTGGAGAAAATGGGCAGGCAGAGTAGGCGGCGCTTGTGCGAGGGGTGTCAGGAAGGATGGGACCGAATGGCGGGCTAGGAGGAGGGGAAGATTGGAGAGAGGGGGCGAAAAATATAGTAGTGTTACCCTCACATTCACCGTCACTTGCAGTGTGGGAAGAGGCCCGGGAGTGGGCACGGGTGGGCGTGCGGGTGGATACAGATAGCGCTTCTGTGAAGGGGGAGGAGACGTTGGAGATGACGTGAGTGGGTGCGAGCGGAGTGTGCGTGAGGGATGTGAAGGACTGTACATGTTTAATCAGCATTCTGGAAGGTGCGGTATTATGGAAATGGAAGAAATACATCATCTATTGAGGTAGATATACTCCCTTCTTCTGTATCAGGGATTACTCTGACTCTCCGCCTCAAAACCGTGCCTTGTGCGGTGGAATGCACATTATTTCGCCATTCATCAACGAGGCCGAGGTTGAGGCCTTCCAACTCAATGGAATCTTCGTTTCTCGCAGGAGTCCTGTTCCTCGGATCAGCACCTCTGGGACCCGGATCTCCATTTCCAGGTCTTCCGGTGGATGGCACAGGAACAGGTCCTCCGCTTCGAGCACGGCGCTTGGCAAGGAAGTCCTCTGCCCAACGCTCTATGGCAGGGGCGATGTGAGGCTCGTAGACGAACTGAAGAGTATATTAGAAAGGTGTATTTGAATGCGGGAGAAGACGGAATGGGATTCTTGTAGACATAAGATAAAAAGTCACCTCGTGAAAAGCAACAGCAGCAGCAACACCTGCAATAGCTGCAAAGACGTACACCGCTACTGGCGCTGGCATCGCGATCAGCTCGATCAGCAGCTGGTGAGAAGTTTGAGCGCTAGGGGTCAGTTGCTAATTCTAGTCGGTCGAATGTGCCTAACTACTTGGACAATGTAGTTTATGTTTGTCGACTCGTCGTCGATAGGATGAGGACAAGAAGAAAGAGATAGTAATAATTGTCGTTTGCTGTGGTCGATTGCAGCAGGCCTAGCCTAAAGCGCCCGTTCCGCATGCTCAATCATTACGCAATCAACGCCCGAAGCTCGGCCGGGTACTTCCGGATTTGTCCTCAAGCGCAGTGAAGACTGCTCCAGCCCGTCTACCACCAGTCTACGTGCACCGGGCTGTAATCTATCGGTATATGCCAGACTTCGCAGTGACAATGATACTGACTTCGACATTCAAGATGCTCACGATGTGATTGGAAAACATGGCTTGAAGCAACTTTTTCATTTCAGATATCGGATGCCTGTTGAGTGTTCAATAGAGTAGGGAAACTGTACGGTATGCACGACATAGGTGAGTTTGTATTAGGTCCACATCTTTATATTTGATCTTCGAGCCTATCTATGTTACACCAACAGTGAGACTGCGCTGTGGATTGATCTGCACGCCCCTTGATGGTATTCTTCTCGTGTTATCGTACGCCCTATCCTATTCTAACATCCTATATTCATGAAAGTTTTACGCCAACTTCAATATGCAAAGAGCCATGTGGACATTTTTCTTGATGCGCGTTGAACGTTGATCAACTCTACAACTCACTAGTAACTCGCGCATCAGCGTCAACGGCCATACTGCACCGATGTGAAAGCAAAAACACGACTCACTATGCAGATAAAAGGGCCCTGCCATATAGATAAGTCATGTTATCAATTTCCAGGAAAATGCTGATACGCACGCATTTATCGTAAACGCAGGGTCGATTTTTGCATTGTGAGTCCGAAAAGCAGAACTTGAAAGTGCATTTGGCGGCAACCGTGTAATTACTGGTAGCGGGCATGGCAGAAATTGGCGATGCTAAGACAGTAATGACGGCGAGGACAATGGCAGAGGGGAAATGCATTGTTTGTAACTTGTGCGATATGGGATCGGGTAATTTTGAAGGCGATAATAGGAAGACGGTCGATATTTATGGTGTTCTGTGTAATTCCTGTTGCGTGGATGTGCCTTTCAACAGATGCTAATGCCAGCAAGGTCTATTGGGAATTATGACCATTCGCATTTCCAACCAGCTGTTGACTTGATCAGAATCGCAACCATTCTGTCTACATTTTGAGATGTTGTGATTTCTGCCGTGGGCAAACTGGTCGATCTCGGAGAGATTCGGCAGGGCAAGCACGGAGACTTGCCAGTGAGTGCTGAAATTTGATAGACAATTCATAGTAGCGTTTTCGAGTCGTTTCTGTCTGGCATGACATCTGACACAGACCCATGGCTGCGAAGGAGTTGTTGCAGGCGCGCCTCTCCAGTGCGAAGGACATCTGCAATGGCTAAAGCCAGCAAGAGCCGCCGTCCTCCGAAATGATCCCGCACCCATCTGCTGCTAGCTGCCTCTCAGTTTGACGAGGCATGAGCCGCATGACATGATGATTCCGTGAATTCAAACTCAGACATGAGAGGGAAGCTGTTTTCAGCATTGGAAACAGAAGTGAAAACAACAACGAGGGTGTCCTCCATCATGCATCATGGTCGGTGGTATGCTGATGGCAGATTACTGATCGATCTGCTGTACGGGCGCACGTCATCCCCGAACTCTCCGGCAGATTCGACCTATCATTCTCTGAGTGAGGTCTAGTCAGTTACCCTGGCCACAGTCAGAATACAGACACTCACATCTAGGGCTGTTCACCGTACGCCGTACGACGGGACTTTACGGGGCCGTAGAGTCACATCCTTCAAACCACCGAGGTTCACAGTCCAAGTTGAAAGATCTTCACGAATCACGAGTACTTACACCAGAAGAACCATTCGCCGAAGTCCAGCAGGAATGGCATGTTTGATGAAAACGATTCGGCATGTCTTTCTGTAATTCAATGTTCGTATTCTCAGTATAAGATTCGTAGAGCCCAGGCCTGCCCACGTGCTCACCTCTGGACAAACTTCTTACCTAATTTTCAAAGAGTGAAAAGGGGCTCTGGGCCAAGCACTTTAATCGATGCGCCGCCCATGAGGACTGTCAACAGGGCATTTTGCGGCTTGGAAGGAAGGCAAGTTAACGATATACCGAATATCTGTATTTCAAAATGTTGTCAGGGGGGAGCGATCTTCTCCGCAGATTTTCATTGATACAGGTTCTGACAGATCATACCGCTGAGTGCCAGTCGTACTGATCCGGGGCATACCGTTGATAGGACATCATTCACGCCACGCGCCCGGACCTATCCGATCCAACACCGCAGCACGCGGTGATGAAGAGTCTCACCATCGCGTAGTTCTTCTAGTTCATTGCGCGCTATTAACTGTCAGATATGTAGTGCTTGCGGCCGGTAGTGAAAATTGATTATGGTTACTGAGGATCTGTGTTCCCAACGTGTTGGAACTCAGCAGAATAAAGTTTATCGGGCGACGTTGGGAGAGTACAACAAGTTTATTAATGCAAATATGATATAAGACAGCTTGACAAGGATAGCAACATGCAACAACTTGAAGCACCTGAGAATGTCAATAACCTTCCCCAACTTCACATAAGGTCTCCAAGAACAATTTCAGGTCCTCCTGCTCGATTTCGAGCACGCTTGCATCAAAGGTACTGTGGCGTGACCGCGCATTACAACGTTGTTTTGCTTCAATGAATGCTAGACCAAACTCGCTAAAGTGAGGTGAACCATGATATTAATACTAACGAGAAGGTGTGAACGTATGACTTACTTTCTCCTGACATCCCCAAAGTCAAGCGCCCCCATGATACCAACCACAACATACGTCTGCGCCCTTTCGTTCAAGCAAGCGACGACAAATGGGAGCGACTTCTTTCCTCTCCCTTTTGGGCCACCGATTTTTGTCCCTGGGAGACGATCACGAAGCGCATCTACTAACCAAAGTCCTAGGCGCGCGAGAACCCCAGGATGGGCGAAGAGAGCAAGATCAGGCCCTTTTGAGAGCACCACGACGCGATGGGAGCGCATCGTTCGAATGTCCTGCTTGTCTATTATCGATGTCCCCTGCCGAATAATGGCACGATGAAGCGACATTGCAAGCGACAAAGCGTCTCTCAGGGGTACAATGCTAAATACAGTTATTCCAGAACATGTCAACGGGAGGAGCAAGCACTTACTCTGATAGAGCATCATAAGCAGCCCAGAAATTCTTCACCCACCATGTCCTTTCCTTCCGTTCTTCGCCGTCAACATCTGTATCCACACCGTCATCCCCGTCCTTTTGTCTGTTACCAACTTCTATCCGCTTCTCCCACTGCTCCTCCCCATTCCGCCCTCCTTCCCATAGTCGCCCTCCACCAAACCACTCACCCCCGTGCCGTGCGCCTTCGACCTCGACCTCCATCCTGATGCCACCTGCAACATCGAGCAACGCGCTTACTGCTTCCACAGCGTCCGCTGCACTGAGGGGGGAAGCGCGGTACCCAAAGCACCTTGCAAAAGACGGGTACGTTAACTCAACAAGGCCGTATTCTGGTGCGATTGAGTCGAGTTTCGCACGCAGCTGGTACTTCAAGTCAAGATCCATGTGCGCATAGGGCTGCTGCGTCTGTGGAATAGAAAAACTACGGATGAAGAGTTTCAGCTGTGACAAATAAAAAATGCGATAACGCGTACCCCATCTTCGCGAGCAGACCGGTGAGACGTTTCCGTCCGCGCTCTTTCCATATGCCAAGCTTTCCCGCGACGTAGCTTGAGTGGTACATTGCATCGTATAGTGTCCAATGTCGGAAAAGCATAAAACGCAGCTCTTCAGCTGTCCGTACAGATAGATCGTCTGGGCTCATGGCTGTGATGGCATCTGTCGTATTAGCAACATCTGGCGGAAGCGGGTTCAGGCGGGAAACTTCGTCGTAGTATATTGAATGATATTTATCGTAGGTGTCGCGGGATATTCGAGCGGTTGTATACTGGAACGTGAGTCCAAGGATCGCAAGCCTGAAGTACAATTCCGTAAATCAAGCCATGGGAGGTCAATAAACGGTTTACCAGAGTAAATCACAGTCCACTCGTTCAAGAACAGTTGCAAGGATGTACATTGTTGCAGACGCACTTTGACCATACCACGACCCACTCGCATAGTATCTGGCAATAAGTTCGTGATATGTGTCGCGTTGTTCTCGCGACAGCCGAGTAGACTGCTTGATCATGTGCTCAATAATAAACCAGCAATGCATTGGGTGAAGGTTGAATAATGACTCACGTCGTCTAGCTTCCGTCGCTTTTCTTGACTTCGATCACCGTCTCCCAGTGATCTCCTCTTGCCCGAGGGGTCTCGCTCAGAGAACTCCTCCTCCTCATCACCATCCTCATTTGATTGCACATCGTCTTGATCGTCCAGATCTGAGTCTTCATCGGAGTCAGGTTCAGGTTCATACTATATCCAAGTCAGTAGGAGTCGCAGTGTAGTGATCATCATATTCACCGTCAGTGCTTCCCAAGCCTTTCGTTCATCTCCCATATTCTCTGCTTCACCGTCATCCCATACAATAAATCTCTCGCCGTTCTCACCTCCAGCAAACATATTCGCAAGGTTCTGTGGCCGGTTTGAGTCTATGATGTGCACCGTAAGCTTCATGCTGAAATCGCCGAACCAATTCTCGGATGAGAGGTCAAGAATAGCACCCATGTTTAATAGAATGAGTGTGTGTAGCTGTCCTGTATTCAGCTAGTCGGTGCACTTTGATGACAATACACACACCTCCGCATATGTAACCAACTCGTCTTTCATTCGTTCAAGGTCAGCCAGACCCGAGACAGGGATTATTCTGTGCATAACATCATCCTGCTTAAGGAGTTCCGCAAGTATTTTCGCTGCACATAATGCATCAACATCAGGAGCGACGAGGATTATAACAGACGAAGCAGATGTGAGCGGCGAGCGGCGATGTGCTATCAGGATATTTGCGTAGGCCTCAGCATATGCAGGTCGCGAGGCAGATGCGAGGTGCGGTGGGGGAAGAAAGACCATAAAACTGAAGATGTGGGCGGAAAAACGACTAATGTCTTTGGGTTAGACGTTAATCATCATCGTACGCGTCGCGTCGCGTATTGATAACACGTGCCGTCACACCGTGGGTCTGTCACAAATAGTTCCGGGCGCCGTTGCGGCCGAACAGGCTAGGCTGCTATAATAGATTTGAGGGAATTGTTAGCCGCGTGTTCAGCACGCATTCGCGAGGTACTTAAAGACCGTCTCTGCGTCGTCTGTTGGCTACACTCTCAGTCGCCATGGCGTACGAGCCAAGGCCCTCAACTGACCAAGGTATGATTCTAGTTAGTCAAGCTTTATATACGCTTGTTACTTACTTCGAGAACAGAGTCTGCACCTCTTTTGCGAGGTGGAGATGATGATCCTCCACAAAGCGCCCAGTCACCCCACCCATCTATGTCCCGAAGAATTGCTAATGTGGTCCAAGAACCGCTTACTGGTCTCACTAAAGTGCTGCTTGTTGAAGTCCTTATATTGTTACTCATAAGCTCCGTCTTTATTGGCCTATTCGCTGGCGCACAACATAAACTGAACCTGCGACATGGTATCCCTGGTGGTGGAGATGGAGGTGGAGGTGGAGGTGATACTACCTTGACCGAGACCGCAACAGCTACAGTGACTCACACAACTACTGCTGCATCGACTAAAATCTCTGGCATCGTGAGTACCACTACTGCGGTGTCTACGGCATTTTCTACGGTCTTCGGCACCACCACGGCGACCGAAATTGCGACAACTACTTCTACAAAAACATCTGTTTCTACCTCAGTCTCCACTTCCACTTACACAACGACAAATGTTCACACGCACACGGTAATTGTCGGGCCAGAACCCACAGGGCCTCCTGAGAATCCCAACCCGCCAGCGCCTCCATCGGTAGGTTTATTTGCATATGATTGAAATGTGCCTCACCATTTACAGGATAAGTGCCTCACTTCGGATTGCATCATTTTGGCTGCTTCCATTCTATCTTCCCTGGACACATCGCAAGACCCTTGTGAAAATTTCTATGACTTTGCAAGTAAGTTAGCACGTGGTTTTGTAACGTGTCTGCTGCATGGCTTAATCACAACATCAGATGGTGGTTGGATAGCCTCGCACCCCGTTCCGGGTGACAAGGGTGCCATCAATTCCTTCTCGGTTCTTTCAGAACAGAACGCACACGTTATTCTCAAATTACTTGAGGACGACTCATCTATCCAAGACAATTCATGGGATGATCAACTGCTTCACAAGATCCGTATACTGTATGCTTCATGCATGGATGAGGCGCGGCTTGATTATCTTGGCCAGGAGCCATTACAGAAGTTCGTCAACACGATCCGGAAACTTTACAGGGGAAGGACTGTTCAAGCACATACAATGAATCCGAGACAAGGCTTATCCAACGCCCTAGGTTACATGCATTCTCGGGGTAAGAGTCGTTTGTCCGACCTTACGTTAGCTGTTCGCTCATGCTATGACTTAGGTGTCGACGCACTTTTTGAATTCAGCGTTGAAGGCGACTCTGGTGCTGACCCAAACAATATGGTTCTGTGGTTCAGTCAACCCAGCCTGGGACTTCCCTCCAAGGTCAGCTCCCGAAGTCTTGGAATTTTCACTACGTCTAACAACTATTAGGAGTATTACAAGGACAAGAGTATTCTCACCGTATATCAGGACGTCATCGAGCGTCTCCTGTCATCATTAAGAGACGACCGAGTTCTGAGTCAAGAGAACCCAGGAATCGTCCTTCAGACAGGAGGACTCGAAGAAAGCGAGCATGTCTGGCCCCCCTGGCCATGGCCACCTTGGGATGAAGAAGGCGACGACGATGACAATGAAGATAATCGGGAACGTAATCCTGGAGATCCTTTCCAGAACTCTCGCGAGCTTGCGCAGAAAGTTGTCCAATTCGAAACTGAAATTGCGGATGCGACACTTGACCTGTAGGCCGATTTATATCCCACCATTGGCAGACTCTTATTATTATATCTCTATTAGTGACAAACTGCAGCAAGATCCATTCGGCACGTATAACCCGACGAACATCAACACTCTCAAGGCCGAGCTCTCGCAGATTAACTTCCCGGACTATTTCGCCACGTTCACGCCTCGTACCTACCCAAGCCGTGTTATCATCACGTACAAACCTTACCCAAATTCCCTGTCAGAAATCTTGAAAAGGACGTCAGCAGATGTCATCGAGGCATATCTTGTTGTGCGCGCATCGTTGGAGTATGCTCCCAACCTAGGCCGGACTACTGAGGCTTGGAAGGCTGTGAGAACCCTGCAAGAGACCTTGTATGGCCTCAAGCCTGGTGTATTTGGCGAACGCTCTCAATTCTGCATGACGAAGGTCGACACTGCTTTGGGTTTCGGTACTGGAAGATACTTTGTGAACCAGACATTCCCTGGCGAATCAAGGGAGAAAGCGACCCAGGTCATTGATAGTGAGTAAAGGAGACACTTTAGCTTCGGAATGCTTTCTGACTTTCATTGGCCAGACATCATCGACGCCTTTGAGAGATCCCTGCGCCGCATCGAATGGATGGATGAGGAATCCGCACGTAAAGCTGCCGAGAAAGCTGATGCTCTTCGCGTCAAAGTTGGCTTCCCTCTGTCCCCAGACACGCGCGATCCACGTTCCCTTGTCTCCTACTACACCCTCGTGAAAGTACATGTGGATACTTTCTTTGAAAATATGCTCAGTGCTGCGTATGTAGCACCGATACCCGCTCGAATCAAGTGCTGACCGTATGTTATACAGAGCCTCCGACATGTACAAGATGTGGCAGAAAGTCGGCAAGCAGAGAAATCCTGACGAGTGGGAGATGACACCAGCAACTGTAAATGCTTACTACAATCCTCCTGCCAATGAAGTAAGTGAATTCGTGCTGTTAAGGTGCTAGACTGACAAAGAACAAGATCGTCTTCCCGGCGGGCATCTTACAAGCTCCTTTCTTCTCCGAGAGCTGGTATGGATACATATCATTATTTCACAGCCCCTTCTCATCCACGCTTCTATGTATAGGCCTGGGTACCTCTCCTACGGCTCCTTTGGAATGGTAGCTGCGCATGAATTGACTGTAAGTTCGTCGCATTATGTTCCCATAAGCACTGGCCTAAGTATTATTAGCACGCATTTGACTCCTCAGGTCGTCTTTACAACCAGCAAGGAAAACTCGAAGAGTGGTGGTCACGCCAGACCAGCGACGCTTACCAAATTCGCCAGGACTGCATCGTAGAGCAATATTCTTCATATACAGTAGAAGATGGCAAAGGAGGAGTCATTCATGTCAATGTATGTCACATTACGCTCCCTGTGTATGATGTTTAACCAGTTGATCCACAGGGAAATCTGTACGTTCATGGTCGTGAGGATCTAAGTTTGTTCGCGCTACTAATTAATGACTTTCAAGTACCTCCGGTGAAAATATCGGAGACACAGGTCTGATTCAGGCGTATCGGGCTTGGAAGGCGCAATACGAAGATTCCTACGACGCCGGAACAGAATACCTGCTTCCCGGCATCGGCTACACTCGGTTTGCAATATTAGATTTATGAGTGAAGTGCTCAGACACTGATGACAAGTTTAGGGAGCAGCTGTTCTTCATCTCGTTTGCCCGTACATGGGCGATGAATATCAGTCCTGCTGACGCAGTAAGTATTTTTCATATATTTTAACATCCATTTCAACATAATCTTGCAACAGGTTCGACGTGTCCGGTCAGATCCTCACTCACCGAACCGTTATCGCACTGAAGGCACTGTCTATAATATTCCGGAGTTCGCAGAAGCCTTCAAGTGCTCAAAGTATGCCAAGGCAAGTGCGAGTACACGAGGCAGACTTCTGCTAACACCTCATTTGATAGCTTAATCCACCTCAACACAAAAGATGTATCTTTTGGTCTTGATGTGCTGTTTTCAACGTTTTGTTTCTATATGACATTCGCCTCCTTCGCTTAATATGTCGCTCGAACATTGCAGTCTGTACATTATCTATTGCAATCATTTCTTTATCCTTTTAAATCTGCTGTGCATCAAAATCTCAGGGTTCGAACTGATGCTACATCTATTGTGTTACAGAACTCCTTTAGTACTCGGAATATCGTCACCACCAGTGCGTTCGATAGCTTGTCTGATTGCAAGGGCAAGTGCCTTGAATGCAGATTCAGATCTGCAATTGTTGACTGAGTGCTGTCGCTGAATTAACTAGCATTGGACAAACACACCTGTGGTGATCGTTTTCGCCCCGTAGGACGTCGACAGTGAAGAGTCACACCAGATGCTATCGCAAAAGAATAGAATATATGAGGGAATCATTTCTGTCGACAGGTCTCCTATTTTCTCCCTCTTTAAGCCTAGATCAGTGACACAGTACGGTCTAGAGCAAATATCAATAACGGCTCGAGAGAGTGCCTGGAAATTGTCAAATGGATATGTGCATCGCCGCCTATTTGTCGCTCACCTCATCCAAGGGTGCAAATCCAGTTCCGTATCGACGAATCCCGCGAACTTCACCAAGAGCTTGCTTGAAAGCCGTTCCAAGGGCGATTGCGCTATCTTGTAAATACCACGGATACATTGGTCAGTGATTCTTGAGCACATGTTATGATACTCATCTGCTGTGTGATGGTCATCGATCCACAGATCGCCTTTACATTTCATGGTGAGAGACATCCCACCATGCTTTGCCAAGGCATGGTACATCTGGGAAACTCAATCAGCCGGAGTCTGGTGTTATAAAGATATCATTTATACGTGATCCAGAAAACCAATCCCCGTTGAAACCTCAATTACTTGAGCATTTTGAGATCCAGGATTGCAGTCGAGGTTGATAGATACTTCTATCTGTGTCTCGTTAGTCTTTCTTGAGATTGTAGCTGTTCGTGCTGCCATGATGAAGTATGGGGTCACCCAATTGGGTTTAGTACTTTGGAAGGCTTTGGACAACAAGAACAAACAACCATCTAAAAGATCTTGAACAACAGCAACAAACATCCGAATGTACTTATGGTTTCTCCGCTTCTTAGCTCAAGGTTAGCACTACGAGCTGTCCTTGGGTCACAGACACGTCAACGATCACTATGTGCCAACTGGCCTAGGAATAGGACAATTTTCAATTTTTTTCGCCGGTCTGCCAAACCAGCACAAGAAGAGCCTGTTCCGTTGCTGACCGAGGACAACTTATTTCATCCGTTCTCGAAATCTCCATTTCCTGCAGTACGCGCTCGCGGAGAAGCCATACAGTCACTAGCCAAATGTCCAGTGTGCACCTCAGGTCATTGTAGCACTCATGCACATCCGAAACCGCAGCCTCTCGCAGTAAAATTTGAATGCCCCGACTGTGGTTTCCCGACACATTGCTCACAGGAGCATTGGGCGGCTGATCAAGAGCACAAAAATTACTGCTCTAGGCTTCGAGAAGTTAACGAGGATGACCATGATCTCCGAAGTGGTCGAAAGTTCCACGAATTTGACATGCCCGGTGCGTCATCTGGTCTTCGACCTTGGACATTCCAATTAATCCACTCACTAGGACCACAGGCTTATGAGGAAGCTATATCATTTGCAAATTGGGACGTCTTTTGGTATACACGCGGATTCCCCTCCATGGATACGGAACGTTCAAGAAGACATGCTAGCAGAATCCTTACCTATCCGCTCACTATTGGTTCTATTCTTCATCAAAATAGTGGACTGACTTTAAGCAATCAAAGAGTTACACCTGAAGGAAGTCGCTCACTAGCAGGTAAGTATGCACTTTATCTTTCCAGATCTTGTCCTCACAATTCACATCCAGCACTACGCACTACGCTACATGTCCCTCCTGGAGCACCTGATACAGAGGAGGCTGGTGCTGCAAAACCTCAGATGCGCATATTCATCCTCGGCGCTCGCGCTGAGTCCTCTTTGCCACCGCATGTCTGGGAGCAACTTTGCATGTTGTTCCCGTCGTGTCATTTCCACCTTTTCTTTATTGGACCACAAGTCTCTTTGCCGAGACCGGCTAATTCTCCCCCTCCGAAGCCCCCCAATGAATCTGCAGCGAAAAAAGATACCATCACCAACCAATCTGCGACAGAAAATGTATCCACGACGCACACGTCCACTGATATTGCCAAGCAGGAGGAGGATAAACCAGTTTACGTGCCGAACGTCTATCAGCCTCCCACGCCAGCACCTATTGCGCGCCTTAAGCGAACGCGGTCATCAGTCGAACTCTACGGCGTTCCCTCTTACACTGTTCCTTATACCCCTCAGCTCACCATTACTGGCCTTCAAGCGAACTACGCTGAAGTCCACGCACAGTTTCAGGATACCTTTGATCCCTATACAGACGCATTTTTCCTGTTCTCCCCTGGTTTTGGCTTCCCGTCACCCACCTCCGTGTCCGAATTAGATGGCAAGCCCTACCTGCAAATTGCTTCCCCAACAGAGTGGGGCCCTGTTGTGCCAGCCTTACTCGCAACCCGTTGTGCTATCTACGTAACAGGTTTCTCCCCTGCAGATGTCGAGAGAGATGTTCGTTCCATCGAGACTGCACCAGATGTCGCTGGTGAGTTCGAGTGGGTAATTACTCCGGGGGAGAATGCATTTGGGAGCGAAAAATGGGAGGCTGCAGACTTTGACCCCAGAGTCATGGTGAAGACGAACTGGGGTGTTTGGGGTATCAGGGGCAAGGGTCGTGAAGTGAGGGAGCGTAGCTCTTTCAGATTATTCTAGATTGTACCGCATGTCTGACAATACAATTAATCGTTCATGAAGACAAGGTATATCACATCTTACAATTCGCTACAAGCAGGTAAGTGCGTCTCGTCAGTTCAATGTAAAGTAGACAAACATCTAAAATATACAAGTAATCTATTTATCAGGTAACCAACCTGAAATGTTAAAGCCATGTCTGTTCTAAAATACAATTGTAATCCAAATGATATCAATAAAAATTTGAATATCCGGACTAAGTCGGATACATATGTGCTACATAGTGGTATATAAAACAAGAAAGGAACAAGGAAAATAATACTTGAAGGAACTATGAAAGACGGGCCACCAAAGAGCCAGGGAGGAGACCATGAAGGAGGCCATGGAGGATAGTCCGCCAAAGAGAGGGAGCTGGAAGGAGGAGGGTCCACGAAGAACTGCCAAAAAGAAAAATCTTGACTCATGAGAGGACAGAGATGTCAGTGAACGATCATGATCAGGAGGGTATGACAAAGCTTGCTCAAACTCAGACGACACATTTATCCACCACCGGCAAATATTGCTCTGTCGTCAATCCGTCCAACACAGTAAGCTGTTCTATTTTCCGCATCGCAAAGAGTGGAAGATAGCAGACTGCCAAGCGCACACAGACAGGAGCAGTGAAATCCTAAGTAGGTGCTTCCGCGTGAGATCAACCGAAGGGCATCGAGTCACATTCGTCCTACATTAGTGGTTTGTGCATGAGCCTACCTCAGATGGAGCAAGGGTGGAATCATTTCCTGGCCAAGCCCACCTTAGGAGTTGCGGCTCAAAAAAGAACTCGATTTAAAGGCAGTACTTGTACTCACTCGGGCCCAATATTTGGTGGATCCTGCCAAACGAGTTTCCGACCTTCCCGAGGCTCCAACGTGCATATATTCTCCCATCCGAGTCGGATGCATTGCATACAAATCCACGACCATATCAAGTATACATACCTTAATCTATAGTGATCTATGCGATCTGTCATACATCATCATGACGAGCCCAGGCAACGCGGCAAGAACATACCATTACTATCCTTGAGTAGCACCGCGGCATGGATGGTTTCACTCAAGAGAAGTCAAACCATCGAGAATCCTCTGCAGGTTACAAATAAATGGGATAACCTTACTTCTCATCCTCGAGCACTCAAATAGCCAGGCCGTGAACAGACTGGTGCTTCCAGCCCATCCGTCCCCAAGATGTTTAACTTCGCCTTTGCAATATCTTGTGTAGTTGTGGCACTGGCGGGTGGGTCATTCGCTGCCACCAAACGCGGTCTGGCGTTTGCTGATTCAGATCATACTGGCGATATCGCTGTCGCTGATGACACTCAGGTCTCTTGGGTATATGATTGGGGCAGTACCGTGCCAAGCTATCTGAGAAACACAGATATGACCTACATCCCCATGCAGTGGGGTGAAGACGATGCCAATGATTTTATGGCTGAGGTGCAGGCTCAAAATGCGAAGACCATTTTAGTAGGTTGTTCTAGTCGAGAGAAGGTGTCTCACTCAACTGATTTTCTACTGGCAATCTAGGGTTTCAACGAACCTGACCTCAGTTCACAGTCGAATATCGCACCTATGACCGCCGCGTCGTTATGGGTGCAGTACATCCAACCTCTTAGTGCACAGGGCGTCCGACTCGGTAGCCCCGCTGTGTCTAGTGCACCATCAGGAATTCCTTGGTTATCTCAATTCTTTGGAAACTGCACTGAATGCACGTTCGATTTCATACCTATCCACTGGTATGGTGAAGGGCTCGACGATTTCAAAGACTATGTCGAGTCGTTCTATGGCAAATTCTCATTGCCATTGTGGGTCACCGAGTTTGCGTCCACTTCTTCGAATGTTAGCGGTGAGTATCTGTCATTAATGCTTCCTGTGACCTTCTATTGATGACACTTACTACGTCGATAGAGGTGGAAGATTTCTGCACTGACGCAATAGCTTATCTTGATAGCCAGGATTGGATTGAAGGGTATGCCTGGTTTGCATTCTACGTAAGTATCTTCGGAGCCTTCCGCAGAACATGAGCTGATGATAGGCAGCGCCAGGAGTCAGGTTCTTACTACAGTGAGAGAATTTCTTCCAGTGGTCCGTGTCTCAGCATGACCTTTCTATCACCACAGATCTTCTTGATGTGAATGGCCAGTCTAACACACTTGGGGATATCTACCTTCATGGCTCCAATCATCAGTGAAGTTTTGTATATTTGATAAATGGAAGGTAGTAGTACGTACCGAACTTGATGAGCATTAAAGTTATTCGGATTAATAAATATTGTGACGGTCCGAAATGCCTGTGATTCTTTGATTCTCTGATCCTCGAGAGTCTGGGTTGTTTGTTGTCTATCTTCTTTCGACACTCCTGCATAGTGCATTTGGTCAGTATCCGCATAGCGAACGCGATGCCAACGACCGGTGTACGAGTTGACTTTGAACGTTAAAGGTGCCATCGACCTGTTTACTGCCCGGCAATTCGGGTTCATTTATGTCGCCGGTCGCAGGTGAAATCCAACGTGAATTAAAACTGCCAAAGTAGCATTCAACGACTACTTACGCCGAATTCGTGTTGTCCTCTTCTCGTCACAACTTCAATCTCCATCTCTTGGTCCACAATGACAGTAACGACCATAGCTTTTCCAGACAAGTTCGACTACAGTGTCCAGTCCATCGCTGTTCCTGACACCAAACGTCCTGGTCAAACTGGTACGTCTCACGTATTCGTCAGCGGACGTTCTATTAACATCGAAGCTTCTAAAGCCCACTATCGGAATGGTGAGTCCTATCTAGTACCACACTTTTTTTTAATCGCTCGTTTTATTTCATGACACCTCAGCGTTATATGGTCTTGTGGACGTCAAGGTCCTGCCAACACTTCCTGATATTTTTGACAACGGTTACAATGCCAATCCGGACTGTAGACTTCTCGGTCACCGTCCGTTAGTATCAACCAATCCGCTCAAATTCGGCCCTTACGTGTGGCAGACGTACAAACAGGTGGATGTTCGCAGGCGTCGCATCGGTAGTGCTCTGCACAGGTTATTCTCACAAGGTGAACTGAAGGGCGAGGACCTTGAAACTGTCGGTATATGGTCGATAAATAGGCCAGGTGTGCATGTCGTTTATCACTCCAAGATCAATTCTCATTGATCATCACAGAATGGCAACTTGTTGAACTCGCTCTACATGCTTACAGCAAAGTCGGAGTCGGTCTTTACGACACACTTGGCAAGGATTCTGTAGGCAAGTAAATTGTCTTGAGTTATCTCTTTTGTGCTGATGACTTCGCCACAGAATACATGTATGTGATGTTACCGCTGTCTCGTTAAACCGCTCAACGTTCGTGGTTGTCCAGTATCAATCATGCACATCTTAGCATCATCTTCACTACGGTCGATCACATACCTGCACTATTGAAACTAGCTCCCAAGGTTCCAGCAATGAAAATGATTGTGTCCTTTGACGGCATGAGTCAAGATGCCCGCAAAGCCTTGGTGGCTTGGGGAGAGACTGTTGGTGTGCAGGTCAAAGAATTTTCGGAACGTGAGTATCTCAGCTTGATTTCTACCGTACTTGCTATTTACATGGTCCGTAGTTGAAAAGTATGGCGAAGAACACTTAATACCGCCAATACCCGTTTCACCCGACACAATCGCTTCACTATGCTATACTTCAGTATGCGCCTTTCGTATTCCATTTTGAGCATCATTAACTAGGTGTTTTCAGGGCACTACGAGCCAGCCCAAAGGTGTGTGACATCCATTCTCTGTCCTTCTGACACCTGAATTATTGCTCGTTAGGTGTGGTACTTACTCATGGGAATCTTGCATCGTCCGCCTATTCCAACATGTTTGGTATGGACTATCCTCCAAATGGCAGTGTTCTCTCTTACTTGCCGTTGGCTCATATTTATGAGGTTCGTTGGTCTTGCTCACCTGGTCGTCTATACTGACATCCTTGCAGCGTGTGGTCGAACTCACAACCATGGCCATCGGTGGATGTATCGGGTTTTCCACTGGCGATAACTTACGTCTCCTTGAAGATGCGCAGATGCTGAAGCCTCACTTCTTCCCAGCTGTACCTCGTGTATTGAATCGGGTCTATCAGTCTGCCATGGCTGCTGGCAATGTCCCTGGATTAAAGGGGGCTCTCTTCCGGGCAGCTGTGCGGGCAAAGCTCGACCAGTATCATGCCACAGGTGTCAGTACCCACCCATTCTGGGATGCCCTTGTCTTCCGGAAGGTATGTTCTCATTGGCCTCTCATGCATCTGTTACAACCTGATATATCCTTCAAAGGTTCGTGCTGTGCTCGGCGGAAACCTGCTACTGGTTAGCACGGGCTCTGCACCTATCAGTGCCGAAGTCATCGATTTCCTGAAGATCGCACTCTTCTGCGAGATTACAGAAGGTACGGTCACTCATCTTCGATTGTTAACTATCATCCGACGGACGGGTCAGGTTACGGAATGACCGAGAACTGCGGTGTTTGTACACATACGTTCAAGGCGGATCCTGAATGTGGAGGAACCATTGGTCCTCCTCAGCCCGTGAATGAATTGAAATTGGTCGACGTGTCTTCCATGAATTACACAGTCGAGGACAAGCCCAATCCTCGAGGCGAACTCTGCGTTCGTGGTCCTAATTGTTTCGTGGGATATTATAAGGGTGAGTTTGTGTACGAACACGTACATTGGTGTCAAGCGCTCAGCATTATGACAGATGAGAAAAATACTCAGGAAACCTTGAAAGACGGTTGGATCCACACCGGTGATATTGCTGAGGTCGATCCGCAAGGGCGATTCAAGATCATTGACCGTGTCAAAGCAAGTTTCCTCTCATATCACCATCATCCTGACCTCATTTTGTATTCCATAGAATATCATGAAACTTGCACAAGGCGAATACGTTGCTCTCGAGAAGATCGAGAACATGTACGTTGCATGCCCACTCGTGCAGCAGATCTTTGTCCATGGTGATTCTCTGCAATCGTACCTGCTGGCTGTGCTCGTCCCGGACCCAGTGACTCTGGCCCCACTAGTGTCTAAGGTTCTTGGCGAGAAGGTAGCGTCTGACGATATTCTAGCATTGGAGAAAGCTATCAAGGATCTCCGAGTAGTAGATCAGGTCCTCACTGTTCTCAATAAAGAGGCGAAGAAGAATCGTCTGGCTGGGTAAGAAGACTTGGGGATCTCTAGATAAGGCGCTGACCAGCTTCAATAGATTTGAGACGATTAAGCGTCTCCACATCAGCTTGGATCCGTTTTCCATCGAGGATAATACTTTGACTCCGACCTTCAAGGTCCGTCGTAAGGACGCATTTGCAAAATATGCAACGGAGTTGCAGGCACTGTATGCTCTTGGAGAACCAGACAGCGACTCTAGCAAGCTATAGCCGAAGTGTCTAAGCACCTCTTTTATGTGATATTTACTTGTCGATATACAACTGTGGTTGGTTTATATATATATGTATTTGGTAACGTTGAACACATTCAGGTGGTATCGGAACAAGTACATGTTGATCGGTATAGGAAGTGCCCTTGGAAGGAAAGAGAAAATAGCATGACTTGTGGATAACAATAGCGAGAAACGGATATAAGCAAAGATTGAAATGGACGTGTATAGTCATGAGTGTCATAACATATGCCTTGGGAATATACAATGTGCATGTGATTGCTTACCGCAATAGGCGGTAGGTTTTGCATTGGGAATAGTTCGTTCAACCGATTGTCTTCACACTGTTCTGCTCGACCTTGCGTGTTACCGCCATGCCCAGGAACGAGACCATCATCATAATAATAAGCCACAGGTATCCGCCTAATAAGTTGTACTTTGTGGAGACTGAAAACAAAGCGCTAGAAGAAACATGAGGATGATCCTGCACGTGAAGCAGGACAGACGCACCTGACCACAAAGGGAGAGAATGATCGCGCAAAACACATTGCAAACTGGACTATGCCATTGGACTGCCCCAGCGATGCAGGATTCGGAGCGTTCTCCTTAGTAAGGATCATGCTGACACTAAACATTTGTCAATTACTACGACCAGCCAAAAAATGAAGGAACACGTACGAATAGGCAATAGTAGCGACCTTGGTCAACAAGAGAGCGAAAGCGATACCAGCCCACACCAGAGCAACTACGGTGGTTCCGAGTTCGCCGGTGGTCTCATCCAAGCCAGCACGAGCGATGAGGTTCAGAAAAGGCAATACGAAGAAGGTCCAAGGCCATATGCCCATGCAGAAGCTATATATCTTCACAGATTCAAACGTTCGGAGGAGGTAGGACATGATACAAAGTTGGATAGCAGCACCAATAACACCCGCGATGGCAAGAGAGTATCCGATTTGTGATGCCTTTCAAGTTGTTAGCTGATCACGCTTGTCCAAAGTAGGTAAGAACCCACTGAGAACGCCAGACCGCCCAATTCAATGGGCGTGTAGCAGAACAAGACAAATACAACATCGAAGGATGTGGCAAGACAGCTGAGCATGAAACCAGATACTGCCAAAGACGACATGATTGGTATCAATAATAATTTAGAAACACCAAAAGGCTTCTCAGGAAGAGCCGGTGCAGTTGTGACACTATCGTCATTGGTGCTTGTATTAGGAGAACCGCTTTTCTTGCCGTTGCGCTTGCTGGGCAAAGTCTAAAAATGGGCAAGGTATTCTGCATATAACACAAGACATTTGAGCTGCAGAATGGAACATACCTCATCAAGGAAAATGAACCCAAGGAAAACACCAATAATAGCGATGATGAATGCAACGAAGCCTGGCAGGAAATAGGGGTAATCCTCAAGGAACCGGTATCCTAACATTTTGGGATATTTTGAGGCTGGGTGAGAGAACGTTCCACCGATGAGTGGTCTATGGGTCAGATGATGATCAACGTCGACATCCTAATCAGGTGCATATAATAAGCGTACCCGATGATTGAGCCAATAGGCCAGCAGAGACCGTATATGGGCATCGCCACATTCTGATTTGTGGAATCGGTGATTTCTCCCAGAACTGAATGGACGACAGCGATGTTTCCCGAAAATAGACCGCCTACAAAATTAGAGATTAGTATAGGGGCAGAGGGATACATATTGGTCCGTATGGAATGTAGCCTACCTAAGGAACGTGCCACTAAGACACTAACCAGCGATTTGGATAAACCAAACATCAGCGTGGTGGTGGCGAGCCCGATTATGCCCAAAAATATCACAGGGCGTCGTCCAATCACATCTACAGCGAGGAGTGAGGAAAGGTATACTGAATGCCGCGGTCAAAGTACCTGATATCTTAGCCCAGTGGTAGATGGAACACAGTTGAGATATAGCAAAAACACTTTCCTAGTGATTGAGATCAATGAGAAGATCGGATCATGAGATCTGGAACTAGACTTACAACCAAGCCGCTGTAAAAGCCGATTTTTGATGGGTCATCTGTGAGGTGGAGATCGCTCATGAACTCGTTGACGTATGGGAAGAGCTGGGTGAAGGCTATAGGTTCGATTAAACGAACTATGCAGAGTGCTGTGAGTTGGCCCTTTGGTAGAGGAGTAGACTTGGGTTTCTCAGCAATTTGAGCTTCAGCATTGTGAGCATTGGAAGGACGGAGAAGTGGAGATGTCTCATCGTGATTAGTCGTGTCGTTGGGAATAGTGTTGGCGGGTATCATAGTTGAAAACGATGACAAAGGCAAGGGAATTCAAATTCAAGAGAGATGGCATATTTATGCATTGACCACTGGCGAGAATTCAAAAGTTTGGACCTCTATTTCTCCACGAAAGTTACGTGTGATGCCCATTGCCCCCGCTGTAAGAACCTCAGATGGCAAAATCGACGGTTTTGAAGGGGACCTAAGATGATTTGGTTCAAAATATCATCCGCATAAAGGCCTCAGTTTGCATTTTCATTGGATATGTGAGTAATACTGGATAGGGTCATCAGTATAAACAGGCCCGAGAATCCCGATTTACATCATTACCTGAATATATTTTTGACATGGATGTGAATTGGGGACATGAGAATAGACACGTAGCATATTGGCATACCGTGTCTGTACCTACACACAAAATGGTTGATCGGTTAATGCCGGTGGCTAACACAATAACATACACAAACAGGGAGCTCGTTGTGATGGACGATCTTCCCAATTGTTTCTTGCATTGCAGTCGCGAAGCTTCATCATCCACTACATTCAACTTTGTCTTGCTTTATATCTACTCTTACTTCCTTTTAACTTGCTCACTTCAGTCTCTTATCAACCATGAATTTTAATGTCAACGATAATCCTCTTCTCGTCGCTCCACGACCCATTCGCATCACCCCACACCTTGCTCGTTCTACACATTTCAAATTTGTCACTTCTCAAGTCGATCATGTAAAGCTGTCCGAAGACACTGAATCCCTCGACGAGTACAAACAGCCTACCCGTATTGACTCCTCGGTTTCGTCCGATAAGGATTTCTCCTCTCCCCGTGCATCGCCTCGGTAGGTGTCTATTGTTTGTCTGCTGAGCACACTCTCTGTCTTGGCTTGCCACCCTATCCCATTCATACATCTCATTGATTCCCCTGATCACTACAGGTCCAGCCTTCCATCAGAGGCGCTTGAGGAGTTCCTATCAATCTGCATGGGGTGGAAATGTCCATCATCTCCTGTATTGCGACCACGTCGCAACGGTGCTGTGTCGCTGCCCGCGTTTGGCCTTCCTTACAGGTCAAGGAGCAGAATGGACTTCATCCACGCCAAGGGTGACCTCTCCAGCATCACGCTCACCGAGGAGAATGAATGGGCCCCTCGCGCGCGTTCTCCTCAAACTCTTTACGAGCGAGATGAGCTTGAGAACCTTGACGTTCAAGACTTCGAAAGATGGAACATAGCCCACACTCTCTGTGAGCGCTTATAATTATTCTCCCAAAAACCGCTCATTAGTATCCGTGGAACAGCATCTCCAATCTCTCGTGCGCGCAACCCATTTTTACGCCACCCTTCTTATGACATTGCCCCCTCTGGCATCTCGAATTTCTCTCAATCATCTCCCCCGATCACTTCGGCAACGGCAACGCCCATGTCTCCTGCGGCTGTTCCTCTTCCTGTCCCAACCCCTGATGAGTTGGTCAAGGTTTACTGAACCCTGCTCTTTATCACAGTAGTCCTCGTCTCGTCGTCCTGTCGTTACTCTTCTATATATGGTATGTCCTTCAATATTGTGAGCTAGGTTTCTCATCTCGCGAGCTGGTACTCAGCTCTAGACCAGTTCTCCGATTACATTACAGATACCACTTTTGATTTGTTGGTCTACTCTTTCATCGCACTATTCTATCTTGTTTTACCGCATACTTATATTCCACATTGATGCCCCCACCCCTCTAGTTATTTTGTTTTGCATACGCTCATTATCATGTTCTTTATACATCACGAAGGATCACTTCCAAGTTTGTCTCCACTGCTTCTCATGTGTTACCCGGTGTGCGCCATTATCTTCTAGGAAGGAACGCAGTACAATTGCATTGTATACTACTCGAATTCTCGTTGATTTCTATTTCGGAGGGTTCTCTAGAAAAACCTCATGCTGTCTGTGCGGAAGTTACCTTTGTGTCCGATGTCACCATATTTTGTTTGAATCAAAGGGCGAAAATCGCCACTCCAGCCCTAAACTCGTCTGTTGGTAGTTTAGTTGCGCCGATAGCTGACTTTCGTGTCAACTTCGATTCGAATACTGATTCCGGTTGACTTCTCTGCATACAGAATTGCAATGTACAATCATAATGGATTGGGACGGCCTGACGCTCGATCCTGTCGTCGAGGTGGCCGATGGTCAGTGTATTTCTTGACGGGCTTTTCGATTCGTTGTTGTTCGCACAGGTTTTGTCGCTGATAGTACGTGGGCGTATCTTGTGGTTCCTCCATATCACAGAGCCGATACTATATCAATATCGTCTTTCCTGCATTCTGTCACGGGCTATCGAATCCACTCCTGTCACCACGGCGTCCGCTCTCACCGCTGATGGCCGTCACCAACTCCTGACAGATGTTTTGTCCGATGATAGATGTTGAGCTTGAGCGTGATTGGTTCATCAAAGCCTCATATGTGTGTGAATGAGAGATTCGATTGGTGGTGTCGCATCGCTTTCTATTGGGCCATAGGTGGATTTTCCAGTCAGACATTAATTCGACCATGTATGGGAGGGTGGTCGTGTGGTGATAGTAAGTAGATCATGGTGATCCCTAATCGCTTACGTATGCCAACTATCTAGTATTAATCCATCAAGTTCGATCATGATGCATGACCTACCGGCGGCCCTGCACATTATTACATGAAATTTATCAGTGTAAAGTATATATAAAATTGGTATGACGAAACGCTTCGAATTCTAATCTGTACAACATATGACGGCTTCGTGTCCAACTATGGATTTATTTTTATAGTATACCACCGCACAAGCGCTCATTGTCTATCCCGTCATTGTCCAGAAATAGTTTAAATCATAAACTCTGTGGATTTAAGAGACTAGGGTGGACATCACATATCGCAGCAAGTAGTACCTCGGTTCCCGAAATTCATATCCGAAAACCCCATCGGTTCAAGGGTAAAGCGGGCTGAATGCTTGTCCTCCAATTCCCTCGGTCAAAAATACAGAGTTGCCGTCCTGGTTGATGTAGAAGCAATCTTCAAGGCGAATGCCGACCTGTTGAACCGTAACCGTCAACATTGATCAAATCAGGCAGGAGTCTCTGCGACTCCACACCAAACACTAGAATCACTGTACCTTGCCCTCAATGTATATGCCTGGTTCGTTTGAGAAGGCGTTCCCCGTTTGAATGATGTCGTCAGTTCCTCCGCGGAGGTATGGAGCTTCGTGATCTTCCAGCCCAATTCCTTCAAACACTCAGTCCCGAAATTACGAATCTGTGCCTTACTCAATGCTCACCGTGACCCAGTCTATGAGTGAAGTGTCCTTTGTACCCACGCCCGTCAAGCCAATCTCGCGCTACCTTGTCTACGGCAGATGTATTCGCCCCCTCCCGAGCCGCTGCATGCGCCAAGGTCTGGGCAGCACGCACATCGTACCAGATCGTAATATGTTCCGGTGGAATGGAGCTATCATGCAGCATGAATGTCTAAAGCAGAACCTCAACCAACCGAATAATTTTCACCGCAAATCATGGATACTTACTCGTGTAACGTCACTGTGGTATTCAAACAAAGTGCCACCGGCATCTATGAGAATTAAGTCCGCTTTGCCCAGTGCCCGGTCGTTCCCGCTTCCATGCGGGAGAGCAGCGTTCTCTAAAGCACACGAGATCAACAAGTCAGCGCTCACAGGCACATAGAATTTGAATGTCGAATTCGAAAAAAAAAAAAAAATTCTTACCGCCAAAAAGTACTAACGCCCATCTTTCGGTGATACCTGCAGCAGCGAGCGCCTCATCTATCATCGCTAGAACTTGTGATTCCCGTATCCCGATGTACATCTGGGCTTGTACAGCCCGGATACAAAGAACTGTGACCTTGATGACTGCCATGAGCCAGCCACGTTCAAATGCGAACACAACCGCTGACCTCGTTCGCACATCTCAGAAGGTCTAGCTCCGCTTGAGATTTGCGTGTCCTGAGCTGGGTGACTTCAGGTGGGGCAAACATGACGCGGACTCCAGGGCCGGCCTTCTGGAGACCGTCGACGATAAAATATCTCATCATACCGTCAACGTAGATAGGCCTTTCAGGTCCAAGTTCAAGGGCTGAAAGCGCGTTCAGCGCGACGGTATATGGGTCTTCGTCTTCTGCCCAGGAGACAAACGAAATGTCAATTCCAGGTACTAACAAAAGCCTGGCGCGTGTTTCCTCAAATGCTGGTGTGACGACAGTGATTTTTGCAACAACATTGCCCTCCTCGAGTGTGGGAGAGATTATAAGTAACAATGGTCTTTCTGAAAGGTGCCATGTCGCCTCGGAAATGTTACCAAAGTACTGCGCGCTTGCGCCAGGCTCTGCGACGTATGCTGATGCGCCATTGTCATACAATATCCTTGCCAAGCTCTCCTGGCGTTGAAGAATTTCTGAGCCATCTATGGGCTGCGCACCGGAACAGTGGCTTGCCAGGCCTGCCCAGCGGCCTTCGGGGTTGACGAAAGTGAGAAGCTGCAGGTAGAAGACGGTTGCACAAATTGCAAGACTGTAGAAAACCCTCCACTAAGGCAAATTGTGTCCATATGAAAGTCTGGCTATACTCTCAGCGGTGTGAGCAGCCTACCTCTGACAGGCTTCGTGTCAACCTGGATATAACAAAAGTTTGAGAGATATTCTCCCTAGACACGGAGGTGTCGACTTGTGCATCTTTCAGTGTTTGCTGAGCAAGGAAAATATAGCGACTGACCATGATTATCGAATTTCATACCAGTGGTAACTCGGACCTCAGGCGAAGGAGTGGCAGTGCACTCTGCTTGAATGGAGCCTTGTCGAGACAATCCAAAAGTTAAACAAACTTGACGCAATTAACTTTGACATCATGGACGACACAGAAACGTTGCTAGCATTAGTCTGCAGCCTATTGACCATTCCACTCCCAGCAATGGATATTCTGCTCGATGCGCTCTTGTCGTGCGATGGAGATGCCCATGCTACTGCTAAACTGCTTAATTCTGGCAATGAGACACAGTCTAAGCCAGTGAGCAGCGCCTCAAAAAGAAAGGATCGTTCTGCGGACCTTCAAGACTGGTTGAATGCAGGCAATTCAAAGGTCGAAACCAACAGTCCTCCTCGAAAGAAACGAGATGTCAAGGAATCCAGTCTCTCTCCTGTTAAAGCGATCATCAAGGATACCACTGTATGCAGCAGCCCTTCAACAAAACCCAAGCTAGACTTGATGTCAGTTCTACGCCAACCACCTTCGAGCATTACGCGGTCTGTGCAGCGTCTCCTTCCCCTGACATTGACGAACCCCTCGATGGTGGCCCAGCACACGCCTTGCACGATGCATCTATCTATATTACCACCAGAGCTTGCATGCAAACTATTCTACACCATGCTTGATCTGTCGCAATCTTGGAAGAGGAACAAATGGTGGCTATTTGATCGTGTCGTCGAGAGCCCTCACCGCACATCATTCTTCGCTCGAAAGACAGATGGTGTGGAGTCTGATAAGTCGTGGCAGGAGGCCGCGCAATATTGGTGAGATAAAAAGAGTGTTGTATCTTCTTGAAAACAAATACCTAACTCGACGCACCAAAGGTATAATGGCCGACAAACAGATCCACCTGATGTCTTTCCTGATGTGATGGAAGAAGCCTGCTTGTATGTAGAAAATATGGTCAACAAAGAGATGCAGACGCGACCCCGCCTCCCGCTTGAATGGGCAGGTAGGGGCTCCGAAGGTCAAATCTGGCGCGCCAATGTAGCCGCATCGAATTGTTACGAAGGCACAAAGGATAGCGTCGGATTTCACTCGGACCACTTAACATATCTAGGACCTTACCCGACTATTGCCTCACTGAGTCTCGGTGAGCACGTTTTAGCCCACTGTCCTGTATAGTTATACCGCGCCGTTTACAGGGACGACAAGAATATTTCGCCTTCGGGAGGTCGTACCAAACGAAGAGATTCCCTCACGGACGGCACAAACATTCAACATTCCTTTGCCCCATAATTCTGTAGGTCTTCGTGCTAGTGATCCATGCAGAACTAGATTAAACCTGCATCCAGTTGGTCATCATGCATGCCAGCACCCAGGAAAAGTTCAAACATTCAATCCCTCCTCAATCTACACTTGACCTCTATCGACCCCTCTTCCCTCACCATTCTCGCCTGGAACATCCACCAGAACCATCCAACTGTCGTATCAATATAACCTTCCGGTTCTATCGACCAGACTTCAGGCCGCAAAGCATCCCGCGTTGCAATTGCGGCATACCGACAATTTTGCGTCCAGATATGAAAAATAGACATGATGGTCAGACTGACAAATATTGGTGGACATGCTACGCTGGCGCACAGAAGGAAGGAAAAGGGTGCTCGTTCTGGCAGGTCATGGATATGAGGGCCGAAGGTCGAGGGCCGAGCATTTCTGATGCGAATCATGCCACAGATAAGCTTGTGCGATTGGACCCATGAAACAGTTCAGGTACGTTACTCCTGTTGCATCATTGCATGGGAAAGGGTTTAAAAAAATACAGGAGTGGCGATGAAGATTCCAGGAACAACAGGTTACTGGATCCTGCTGAACGCGATGCAAGTTCCCTCAGACCGCCGAGACTTCGAGCGGCGAACTTGGAGTGACTATCAGTGTAAGTATGTGGTAATGATGATGGGTTCCATAGTGGTCTGGCAATATCAAGATTTCAGGAGAACTCGTCGGCCGTAGGCTCTGACAATCTCATCAAAGAACGTTCAGACCCTTGCCCTGTGATGTAGAACTACGAGAGAACTCACCGGGGTGTTCCGATGACCTTTACACGATAAGTTTTGGCTTGAGGACTAACGCTTGAAGCCATTCACAGAGTGACAGTGGCATTGTCGTAGGACAACCATCACAACCCACGTGTGAACACCTTCATTCTGTTGTTTAGGTGGCAGAATCAGAGCTACGCGGTTTCTCATCCCACAGTTATAGGTTCCATTTTCCAGGCCACTGGTCAATCAGGACGTAACGTAGCACACGGCGGCATGGCCGAGCCACGCGGTGAGTTTACGAGGTAAGGTCTTAACCATCCTTAGCTCTGACAATTGAAGCGCTGAACTCAATTGAATTTGTTTGTTCACGTTGCCGTATCTCAACCTGACTGGTTTTTCTGGAAGACTTTCTGACGCGGAGCATCCAATCATTATCAGGGTTCTCATCTCCGCTTCACCGCCATATTAACGTACCCTGATTGGCGCTTTTCCCCTACAGAGTATATACAGTCTTAGACTAGCACTTAACCAACAAGACTTCGAAAAGTTCCATAACAATTACCTTCCAAATCTGTGAAGCATAATACGACAACGTTTCAGGGTACAAGTTCCAACGAATACCGGATTTCGGTTTTGTGGCGCCGTATTATTAACCTTGGCTTGCTGCACGTGCAGATGATGATCAAAGCTGACTGAATCTCCGTTATCTAAGTTCAATGGCAAGCGTGCTTCTACGTCACACCAGCGGGTCAGACTCCGAGTCGGGTATCACGCCTGGGATCGAAAATATTCTGGGAACGACCACGGCGCATCATCCGAGCCTTTTCCTAAGTAAGACACTGTGACATTGTACCTTCCTCAGTGTCGTAAGTTGACCGTAAGGACTATCTCATTCATTCAGCTTGCCTAGGCCCGGCTATTGGAGACTATCGTGTGAGATATCTATGTCAAGGTGATGCGTATCGGTGGGTGCTGTGGACTTACTGTGTACGCACTAGCCTGTGATAATCGTGCAAGATCTCCGAGTCGGTGTGGCCGCCGTGGCAGTAAGAACTTGGGGGGCAAGAAGAGGATGTAAAAGGATTGCTCGACTCATCAAAGTTACTGCTACTAGTAGTGATAGTGACACATTCGATGTGTGGCCGCCCCCGCAAGAACTTGGGGGGTAAGAAGAGGGTTGTAAAAGGTTTGCTCGACATCAAAGTTACTGCCATTAGTAGTGATAGTGATAGATTCGTCTTCTGGATCCATGGTCATTACCACTACTGCAGTGCACTGCTCACAGGAATTGCCCATTGCGCTGCGCTTGTTGTCAGGTCACGTGACAGTATTTGTCCGTTTCTCCGCTCTTACCCGTGTTCGCAGTGCATCCATCACCTTCAGAGTCATCCCTCTTGCCATTCTCAGTCGTCCATCAAGCCATGGCCCGTGTATCATTCCAAACGACCTCGCCAACCCGCTTTGCCAACACTGTGCGTATCACATCCTTCTTTTGAAAAAGGTTCAAGTTATAAATTATTCGTTTTTGATGCGATTTAGCTGGTCAAACGGTGGGGACCGACGCTAGGCATATGGGGCGTGGGCGCCGGTACCGCCGCTCTTTTCGTGCGTTCAGATGATGTTCCCTCCCTTGTCTTTCTTTTCCCTGATTCACCAAAATAGTTATTGTCTGTTACCCCGGTTGTGAAGAAGGGTATTCTCGTAAATGTTCCACTGGTGAGACCCCACGTCATCATGTACATTCAATTCTGCTCATCTCGTGTGATACAACTTTTAGCTTGGGAATTACTACGAGGACAAAACACCTGCTTCGGACAAGCCGTTCTGAATGGTCCCCCCCTGTTATAGACACATACCGCCTTTTGGGATACCAGTATCTCGCTTAATGTAGAATGCGGCCACCCAGAATATAAAATTGTGATCATCATCTAAAGTTTTCCGCGGAGGTGTTCGTACAAATCGTGATACCATCAAACTATAGCTATAGCTTTCAAAGCTTAACTTTAGCAGATGTTGTGTCGTCATGGTCAAGGTCACTGGTAAGGTCGATGCCTAATTTCCCCTCCAACTGTTTGACTGCATCAAGAGTGCCACCTATCGGAACATCTAAAAGAAGACTCGTCAGGACAGTTTGCCAAGATGTGACCATGATGGTGTCTAAGCTGCCAAAGATGATGCAACCGCGGACGCATGTACAGATCTCATATACTTGAAACAAGCGACTCACGGATGGTCTCCATGCCAAGAACGCGAGCAGGCTTCAGGTTCCTGTCGACGGTTAAAAATTCCATCAGGAACGCGGTAAGATCAGTCCTTACATTCCTATATCATCAAGGAAGACGGCTTCTCCGGGACGAATGCCATTTCGGTGACAGGCAAGAAGATAAAATTCGGGATCAGGTTTCCTGTTGAAAGCAATACTCGTCGAAGATCTTAGTTGAGGAGTTTTCCTGACGTACCGCATGCCTAACTCGCTGGAGTCACAGAAGTCGTCGAATAACGTACGGAGATGAATTTTTGCCCTATCTTCCCATCCTAAGAACTGCAACTCCGAGTCGGGAACTCGTATAGGAGGTTGTCCTGCAGCCAGGGGTGTCGAAGAAGAAGAATCCGTGATGTGCTTCGAGTAATTATTAGTTAGAGCGATAATAAGCCATCTTCCAGAGGCTATGATAAGGCACTGAGCGTAATCAGAGTGTACCGTGATGCAATAGAATCACCTCTTATCCGGTGAATGGCCCGTAGGATGTGGCAATCATAGGCTGTAGACTGTCGCATCATCCTACCAAAAAGCTTGTGGCGTTTGACAGAATTAATGAACGAAGCAACAGCTTGTAGAGTGTTTGAAAGACTAACCTCGCGGCCATCAATATCAAGCACCGTTGGTAAAGCCGGCGGGAGCTCTGATTTGACATAGATTTACCCAAGAAAACGTACGAGTATCGTATGAGGCCATACCTATTGATTTGCGAGCACAGTATTCCGCGTACCATTTGTTACCATTGTCTGTGTCAGACAAGTCACGTCCAAAGTCTTCATAAAATGTAAAGAGCGATAGCTCTCCACGTTCGAATTTCTGCCAGGCACCATTCGGCCCCCAGGAGGTTCTACATGCAGAAAAAAACATGAGAAATGCGGAGATGAAAATATCTTGGACAAGACAGACATCGAAACATTCAGATAATTCTTTGGGAGGCCTTTCTCCAGCTCAAACTCATCGATTGCGATGAACGGGCTATGGAGGACGACGCCACCGATCTATAGATCGCAGGGGGATCTGCGGGTCAGCAAGGTAGCATCATGCGGACAGACGGTACCGCATGCGACGTTGTTCGCGTCGGCACTCGTGGAACGCACATCAAAAATAATGGCCTTCAGATGGGGAGAAGACATCGGTTAAACGAACGAACCCGTCGGCTCCTTCCACAAACGCAATAGTAACCGACTAATGATCGCTGCCGCACACGGAGCTTTGTCAAACCGAACAGCTGCAGGCGGCACAATGAAGAAGAATTCATGAACTTGGGAAGTTACGGCATTCTAAATACAAGTTACCGGTCCATATGTGTCCCGGCGGCAAATTGGACGCAAACATCAGGCATTTGAGTTATTGTGTCCAGGTTAGTTGTTCCGCGAAACATTTTCATCAAGTGTCAGTAGGGTGTCAGCCATCACTCGCATATAATCTGCCAGGCTCAAGCTACCCTGGGTTGACCTACCTATCATACGTTACGTTGGTCGGAGTTTAAAAATATCTTTTTGCTTGCTCGACTTTGAAATTTCCATCTCTGCCAATATCGTTCATCCCGTGTGTTCGTTATCAACTTCCAAGACTAAATATGGCCAATCCACGGCAGCGTCGTAAAGCTAAATCATCATCGCACAAGACCGTGTCCCATTCACGGCGTGCCCAGAGGCTCCTAAAGAAGATGCCAGGTGAGATATTAAATCACTTGCATGATACATGAGCATTTATGCTCATTTATCGGATACTCGCGAATTATTGACTCCCTTGTTTGGCGTGACCGTGTCATCTGATTGATTTTGAAGAAGTGCGTAGCTGATCAAGTACGTTTTTAGTGATACGAGGTCCAAAAGCCCTGCAGGACGCTTGGGATAAATCAAAAACAGTTCACCAAAAGTGAGTTCATCCCTTATTAATTTTAAATCGGTTTGTTCTTGGAGTCCTGGTGCTGGTGCTGTCAGATCTTACGGCTACGTGAACTTGGTCGCCAATCACCAGACTATTAGTATGGCGGGCAGCTGTCCAAATGGAACATGTCTTCCTCCCTGTCAACCTCCGCGAGACTTGACATCAGCTCCGCGGCTCACAACTAATTTAATGAGTTGATATCTGAACAAATATTTTCCTATAGTTATGCTGCGCTAGGACTTCAGTTCGCTTTGACCCCAACGCAATCAGGCGGAGCAGAACGGACGGTGATCCCCCCAAAGGATTCAGATGGCGCTGGGTCGGCTTCTGCTACTCTTGAGTCCGGTTCTTCAACCATACCCAGAGGGTTTGGAAGAATTATTCGAGACGAATCTGGTGATGTGATACGAATCGACCTTGCTGAATCTGAAGAGATGCAGGAATCCGTAGAAAACAACGGGCTCCCGGAAGCGGATGTAGATGAGAAAACAATGGATGACTGGGTTGGTTGCCTGAATAAAACACAGCATCGGAATGACACGATGGATGCACGCGGATTGTCTTCGTCATGTGCGCGGGGAACACATCCGGTTGTTGGTGAGTAATGCTATTAAAATAAATGTTCTAGTGGCATCAATGCCTTCTGGCGCAAAACTCAGTTTTGTATGACAGTATGGTGTCAAATGATCTCAGTTGGGGACCATTGACATATATACTTGTACGGCACCGGCTGTCCTTTGTGTTGATATCATATGACATACGGCGTTTCTTGATTGCTGACTTTGCAACTTTTGTTTGAAATAACAGTGCTGGAAAAACTGTCGGCCTCGGGCAGGGCACTTGCCCGACACTCGTCGTGTGGAGAAAGAACATACCTTGCGCATTTGATCCAAAAATATGGCGATAACTATGAAAGGATGGCGATAGATCGTCGTCTGAATCCAGAACAAAAGACAGTGGGTGAACTAAGAAGGGCGATTGGCAAAGCGGGCGGGATTGAGTCATTCTGCTGATTGACAGATTCATGTGCGCACGTTACATATGTGATGGCGCAATACAAAACCTGTGGGTCTTGGTTGAGCGCGGTTTAACAAGCGCTCGGTGAGGTGGGGTACACCGAAGCCGATATTAGCTGAGTGACAGTGACATTGCTTTGCAATCAGACGGTCACATCGGAACTTCGAAAAGCACCAAGGCTGTGTAGTGAGTATGACCCAATTTGAGTGATACGTATAGATGCACCATGCTGTTTTCTTGAATGAATTTCGTTAAGCAGGGGCAGGGGTGATATCACAATGCAAATCACTAGTGCTTTGAGTCAAAGATATCCCCGGCGGCTCATGACAGAATCTTTGTCGTAAGAGCACTGTGGCGCAAAAAGGCCGCACAATAAGACTTTCTTTGACAAAGGACATGAGCGCATCATGGGCCAACATGGGCCCTGACCTGAGTCAACTGGCACTTTCCATCATCGAAAAAAACATAGTGAAGCGCTTAAGTTGAGGATGGAATCAATAATCACAGATCTGACCTAATTAAATCCGGAATGTCGGAAATCGAAATTGAGTTCACAGCTTGTTTGGACCTTCGAAGACGGCAAACTGGAAGTAGCCAAGACCGAGCCTATCAATGACAGGATCGCCCGCCCAGTGCAAAGTTGAGAAAAGTGAGTACGTAGACACCTGTCAATCCTGTCAGGGTTGACTGGGCGGCGTCTTATGATTGGCGGAAAACACAGTGATTGTAACAACATCAAGTGCACTGGTGTGGTCCTGAATCTATCGATATCCGACTAGAAAAACGTTGCAGCCACCTGTGAATCAACGTTGATTGCAACGACGGCCTCGTGCATGGAAATGGCCTAGTTGATTTGAACTCGAACTTGACATGTAGATCCAGATCAAACGCCACTGTATAACGAGAGAGTCTCCGCTCGCAGGTCCCCGAAGGTACAGCATCAAATATCAACTTGAAGCGAAGGTAAACGGACAAACCCCGAATCTGGTGTTCCCGAAGGATCGACTTCGACTTACGACATCCGTTTTTCTCGTGTCTTTCACTCATACCTTTTTAATCCGTGTTCTATTCGAGCCGTCTCAACTGCCAATACAACTTCCGCATATCGACGTCAAAACACATCATCATACCTTATTATAAATCCCACCCCATTCTTATCCTTTAAAGTCTTCATCTTCCTCTTCTTCTCCTTCCTCCTCCTGATCTACTCAACAACAACAACGTTCCTCTACCACAACAATGTCGCCACGAGCGTCTTCATCTGCTCCGAGAAGCGCTTCAGCAGCTAGCGCCCCATACCCCCGAAGAGCTGCTGGTCAACCAAAGTCCTCCAGGCAACAGTTCTCTGCTTGTGGCGCTTGTCGCATGCGAAGGTACGTCCTCACTCCCTTCATTCTTCATATCTCTTCATCTCAATCTTTTATAGAGTTCGATGCGACCTCAAAGACCTCCCCGTGACCCAGACTTCAAATGGTATCCAGCAGTCTTCATGCTCAAACTGCAAAGAACGTGGGATCAAATGCGTGTACGTAACATTCAGCATGTCAGCTCCATAATTGATCATATTTCCTTCAGTGATGAATTCGCCGAAGTCAAAGCAGTCAAACTTCTAAGACGCGGCCGTCGTCTACAACAAGTGGAGTGAGTCATAACATCTCTTCCACCCCCACCATTAGTCTCATCAAATTAAATTCACTTAGAGCCGTCTACGGCAAAGTTACGGATGATGAATCCAGCCCGTCTTCTACCATACCCACAGGATCAAACCCCACGATCCAAACCACGCTTTCCGCGGCGATCGCCGCACCCAGACAAACCATCATTCCCCACCTGAAGCTGGAATTCCTTAGCTCATCCTTCTTCCGCAGGTTTAGCATCCAACGTAAGCATTCATTTTGCCGTCATGGTCATCATAGATCCATATATCTTCATCTAGGTCCTATAATCGAACCCACTGAGTTCACATCAAGATACTTTGCTCATATTAAAGGCACTTCCGCCCTCAGTATCGAGGGTCAAATGATCGCGATGCTACTTGTCACATGGGCTGCCTCATTTGGCGTCAATGAATATGGTATCGAGGAAGAAGTCGAGCCTCATTCCCCCACTACGCCCGACGGACCCAAGTTCTCCCCGGATGGCGACGACGATTTCTCTGACCCCAGCCACCGCACTCGTACTCTTCGTGTAGAGGCAATGATTAGGGAGATCCTCCATCTCATCGATATTCACGCTCTGCTACGACGCCCAACTTGGGACGGTGTCAGAGTCCTCCTACTCATTCTTCCATTAACTCAGGGTTTGTTTTCCATTAATATTTTCAGGATACCCTCAGCTGACGCACTCTTCCAGGTATCCAAAATTCCATGGACAGGGGGGTAAGCGCCAGTGCTCAATTTATGACTTGGAATCGTATTGACTGATTGTCCTTATCCAGACCATGTATGAGGCGACGCTCTCCCAAGTCTACACACTCTGCACCTCGAGCAATCACTCTGTGCTACAGAGCGGCCAAGGATCATATTGCGATGCACTTGTCCGTGCCAGAGTTTTCTGGTATGCCTACGTACATGAAGGTGTCCGCACCGCTTTACGCGGCGGTCGGCTATATCTGTAAGTACATGCAATCCCTGAGTGACATTCTCTGATTATTCCCAGTGATGAGGATGACCTTATTGCGTTCCAAAGCACGCTCCCTCCTCAATATTGCGCATCTGCATCTGGCAGCGCTCCTTCCTCTACGTCTGCTTCATCACACTCCTCACCTACCGCCACTTCTACAGCATCGTCTGATAACCCTGTGAATTCATTGCAAGATCCTCGCGGCCACTCGCGCGCTTCGCTTTCTTACCTCCTCTCTTCCCATTATTTTTCGCTTGCCTTAGCCGTATCTGGCGTGTGTCGTGCCGTTCACTCGGTGCTCACTGGACCTCGTGCGCGCCGTCGCACCGATGCTGGTGTTGCCATCCGCGAGGACTCCCTCGTGGAAATCTGGGATGGGCTCGAGCGATGCTGGGAGGATTTCGAATCTCTCCGTCGCGGAGCAGGTGGCATAGGCACCGTGGGCGGCGGCCTTGTGCGTGGAGAGGATGTCGAGCGTTTCGTTAGCGGATGGCAAGTGTTCATCTTTGAGTGCTTGAACATCATCCGGGAAGCCTTGAGACAGCGGATTGTCACACAGACCAAGGGAAGCCCCGACTCGAACGGCCGATCGCCTCCCGCTGATCGTGCCCTTTGCCGCATGCTTGCCCAGGCTACTCGCCGTTGCCGCCTTTTCCTTCCCCGCGTCATCGCTATCTTGAAGCGACACCTAGCTGTTCCCTCGAGCGGTTTCTTCGCTCACGATGCCGGCCTCATCCGAGACGGATGCTACTATGCTGCGTTGCTACTTGCGCAAGGGGACGTTGATCAAGATGCAGACAGTGATCTAAAAGGCGATGATGGACTCGCTTGGGACGCGGACGCCGAGGATGGTGTTGACGTGTGTCTGCGCGCACTAGGAGAGATTGGCTGGATCTACGCCAATAGCCAGGAGCGAGAGAAGACTGTTCGCATGGTGTGGGAGGCACGGGTCATTCGTGATGATGAGCGCCGTCGTGAACGCAACCGTCAGCGTGATTATCTTGAGGATCAACGTGCTCAGGCTTATCACTCAGGACAACGTTCGCAGGATCGTTCGCCTTATATGATTAACAAATCGTCGTTGCCGGCGTCTGCTCGGGGTCAGGGCACGACGCCTCGTTCGCTCTCGCTTGTATCTGCAGCAGGACAGACTCGACCTCATCTTCCCCCGCTTTCGCTCGCATTCTCTCCGGTAGAAAGATCACCAAACACAGCTATCACAGACGACGGTAGTGCTGCGAGCTGGTCGACTTATACGCCACCGACGACGTCAGGTTCGATGACTAGTAATCCCACTACGAACCGGAGTGTGTCGCCACCTGATTCTGAATCACCTCACACGCTATCATCATTAAAACATCTTCCTCCTATCCAACACTCGTTGAAAACGGAGAATGAATCATTCTACAATGGGGATTTGGATCCATTCTCATTTTCTGTGGACAGCAATACGGGGCCCGGTGTTGTTGGGGGGCCTCATGGATGGACGTCGCAATACCAACATCCAGTTGGACCTGGGAGTGGTTATCTGGACCCCAGCGTTATTTTCACTGGAGGAGATTGCCCGACGTTCTATCACTAGTCACTTGATCTATTTTTTTTTTTTTTAAGTTCTACATCACGGTGTGGAGCTACATTGATCATTTTTCACGTTCATCTTATAGTCATTATATATACATTACCGCTTTATCACTGGATAGATTCTTGCATTGTATTAGAATTGTTTATACCCGCCGTCTGCCTAGTGATTACCACAATATTCATTATCATATAGAGACATAGATTGTATTATTATTGGGCATGAGAATGTAAATTGGTGAATACGTCATAAGAAGATGTGAGGTGATATGTCTATATTTAAATAATATAATTCAATTCAAATTTGGCGGTCGACAGTATATTGACGCCTGGACTAGGTTGGGAGTACTTGAAAGCGTGAAGGTCTTCAAAAAGTTTTTCTATTTGGTGGCGCTCCAATTGTACAAACTTCCGTCAAACTGTATTGATATTCATATCTTCATAGCCGAGCCGCAACGCTGGAGATGATTTTTTAAAGTTGACTATACCAAATATGTCGCGACGTTGGCGGCCGGCAACTGTGAGATCACCAAGTGTCTCCGACCCATTAATCCCGCAGACTTGTGTGATTCTTCCATTCTCCAAACAAAAAAAGGATACGACTTCTTGAACCCCATGTAGTAAAAGCTATTGATGTCATCCCGCCGCATGTTGTTAATTGGTTCGAGTCCTCGTGTCGAGAGCACGCTATTCCAGGGTCGTCAACAGTGAACCTTGTATCAAGCCATGGAATAACCATGGCCTCCATAGTACCATCGAATGCTCGAGGCCGTGATATCGCTATCATGATCAGTTAGGCGTTACGAAACGGACTCCTATCTCCGAATTCGCCTTTACATGTCTAAATGCCGTAGATAGGGTTGCGACTGAGCGCCTTAAACCTAATTCTATGTCAGAAAAATACCGATCCTCCGGAATGCGGCTACGCTGACTGCCGCACAGCTTTCTATGTTCAGTCTTGAGGCGAGAACAGAAGTCTTCCGGAGGGAAGCAGAAACCTCGAAAAACTTTGGATATCGATTAGCTTGCCGAGTTGTTCTTGTTGTTGCTTCGCACTGGATACGCACCGGACTGTTCCTTGCTATGCGAAGATCCCCGCTGTCAAAGTAGGTACTATCGAGGTTCCGTCAGGATAAGGATCCTTTTTTTTTGATTAATACGCTTCAGGAGCCCGCCCTGCCTGGGCAATTCAAAAATGATTGTGCGAATGAACTTGCCGCCATGTGTAACTTCAAAGGCATGATAAGCAGTGACAATGAGTCTAGACCATAGCGAGCCTTACCCGGCGTCAAATATCTGAACCTTCACGGGAGAATCATCGTGGTCTCCCGCCTGGCACATCACCGTTGGCATTGCACACGTTCTCGGACCTCCGCGGTGAGAAATAACAATATTTTGAATGGCATATATGGCTTGAGTACCACTTCGCGAAGGACCACATCAGTCTTCAAACTTGCTTATTGTGAAGAAACCGGATTCAGCGTATTAGCACAGCCACTCTCCAGGTCACAATGCTGTATCGTATCCCTCTTCTCTTAACCGCCCGCCATCATATCGGATGTCTTACTATACCCCTAACCCTCCCGCAAATGCCTATACTTCAAACCCTACTAGTTCATATTCCTCAAACCTAAGTCGTTATCCAAGCTCCCAGCCCAGGCCGCAGTACGGTTATCAACAAGGTCCTCCAACTGGCGCTGATCCTCAGCTCTGGCAGTGGTTCTGCGCTGTCGATACCGATAGATCCGGTGCTCTCAGCGTCACAGAACTCCAAGATGCCCTAGTAAACGGTAAGCCCTGCTTTAATCTTGCGAATAGCATTTCGTGCTATTACCACCGTGCTTCCACTAGGAAATTGGACGAGTGAGTACGCCCCTTGTAGCTTCCCTGCGATTGGCAATACCGTACCGCGAATTCTCGCGGGACATTGAGCGATCTTCCCGAGACCCGGACTGGGGGCTCTTTCTCGTGGACCCGTTATGCTGAAATAAATGCTTAGAGTTCGATCTCGATACGGTCAAGATGCTCATGAACATCTTCGTATGTATGACCCCACATCTTAAAGAAATCAATACATAACGTTTCCCGCAGGATACCGATCGAAGTGGAACCATCGCCTTCAATGGTATGTATGCTTTATATATGAAATTCTTGACCGTACTTATCGCTGACATCGATTTGGTCTCAAGAATTCGCTGGTTTATGGAAATACATCGCCGAGTGGCAGAGAGTCTTCAAGCACTTCGATAGAGATCATTCTGGTTCTATCGATGGACGCGAACTTGCGGAAGCTCTACGCAACTTTGGTTATAACCTATCTCCTCCTTTGTTGCGAGCGCTTGAAGTTCGATACGGTGATTGGACACTTTTTCTGTGGTGACTTAAATGTTTAAATTGTTTTGATAGCATCTGTTACGCCTACTGCGTACGGCCCTCCTCCTGGTATCACTTTCGACCGCTTCGTGAGAGCATGCGTGAGCGTCAAGACTTTGACAGAGACATTCCAAAGGTATGTATGATTTATCCATGCCACGCAGTTCTTGACGAACTACTCAGGGAGGATCGTGACAATGACGGTTGGATTCAACTCAACTATGAAGATTTTTTGAAGGTGAGCAGGTCGATACTGTGGAGCGCTTATCTGACTTGAATGCCCCCCAGATCTCGCTCAGTGCGCCTTAACATCGGAGTCGGTGAACTGGTGAGGACAATAATGTCTGCCAGTGTATTCGTCGTGAATTTGAAGATGTATGATAATAACCTTGGAGATACGCTGTTTCATGTATATACAACCCTCAGCGCTCAACGTGTATGTATTTATGTATGAGCCTCGCCTTCGAAAGACCTGATTCTGTCAGGCTTGCAATTTCAAATTTACCTGTTCGTGTTTTACATAAACCCCATTAGGACCCTGTGCGTAACTGCGGGGCACCACAACGTTAACTCACCTCACTCATCACCAACTGTCGTTCATCCCTACATCACTGTTATGATGGATTGCTTTTGTAAGCCAGGATACATTCTGCTGACCAGTTTCTGATACTTTGCCTACAGTCTGCCTACCAATCATGAGTTCGTGGGATTTCTCACCTAGGTTAGCGCGCTCACGCCGATATTAAATTCCCTTTTTGCAGTCGGTTGCCCCACAAAAATCAAGCCCGATGGAAATCAAGCAGCGAGAATATGCCCCCGGTGCCATAACGGTACGTCATAGCATCCCCAGAACCCTCCTCCTCAAAACTAAGCCTGCTTCAGCTGCGATGTTCTCAGCAAAATCCAGGACGTGGTTCGAGCTGTGTTTCGTCCCGCTCATTCCTATGAACTCGAAGCATGTTTGGATGTGTGGGATATGTCAGCTGCAGGTGGAAATGCAGCCTGGGTGAGTGGGGTTTTTTCGTTTTGGTCTGCTTTGAGGAGTGGGATTTGATGGTGTTTTTGGTAGGTGGGAGCCTCAGATCGCACAAGCTGGGTATCAGCACCCGCAATTGCAGGGTCAGTATGGGTCGTCTCAGGGCACTGGATACCAGCCTGGCTACGTCCAACCTCAGCAGAAGTAACGCACAGAATGACGAGCGCGTCGCATCATTGATTATGTTTGCCCTTCTGCATACCTTGTAGGATGAGGTACGATACTAGGCGTCTTTGTATAACTATTTTTTCTGGATGCTGGACATGTTATCTATTCGAGTTGTATCATATATGGACTCGTCCTTGCGATCTCCTTTGTTGTCGGACACGATAGATCACAATTCCGATCGCTCCAATCAAGAATCCGCACACCCCGCACACCACACACGTCGCGAGAGTATCCCTCATTTCCGTGGCCGAAGAACCAGGACGTAGCAGGGAAGGTGGGGGAGCTGGATCTTGTCCTCTGGATGATGTGAACTCTGCGAGAGCAGCGGATGGGTCTGTCGTGTTCAACAACCCGATCATCGGTGTATTGGAGGATGTTGGGCCCTGGTGTATGACGTAGACGTTCTACAAGACGATTAGGGAGGAACGATCGAAGAAGAAAAATCTGGACGTACCCTCAAAAACACAGCCCCGAGAAGCCAATCTCCAGAGTTGACCTATGAGTTGTGAAGTCAGAACACAACCAAGATTTAGTCTGGGAGCATTCTCACTGCGTTGTTTGCCTGTATCCCACCGGTACACCAGCCGTCTTGCGTTTCACTTTCAGCCCAGCTGACATCCTCGGGGTGAAGTGGATAATCTTTTGCAGTATCGGAATTGCCAAGTTTAAAGCGCACGTCCACGGCCCTCTCGCACCTGACTTGCCATGTTTGTGTCTGCTGGTTGTATCTCGTGGATCCACCCGTTCCTATGGCATACCAGAACGCATCAACGTCCGCAGTCGGACCTAAAATGAGGGTCGTCCCGGTGTCAAGCACAGCGATTGGTGACGGTGCACCGCGGACCAGCGAACGGGAAAGAGCAAGGACCTGATCGTTGATAGTGACTTGTTGAATTGGAAGTTTCCAGAAGTCATACTCGTCCGGTGTTGATGCGAAGACCGGCGTAAACACGAACTGACTCGTATCATTTGTCAAAGAGGAGTCCAATTCCCCAATGGTGAGCGATGAATCTGAATAGGAGATGTCCTGTGACTCGTTCCGTCCTAATTTGAATGCGAAAAACCGGTGCTGGTCGTCAAAATGAGCAAACAGATTATCCAGGATGGGTGTCCCAGACGTTAAAGGGATGGAAGCAACGAGTGGAAACGATAGGCCTAGAATACCCGAGCTTCCCGTGTAAGAAAGTCCAAGCCCACTCGTCTGGTTAGCCAAGGCTGTGCGGTGATCGTTGAGTATTTCAACAAGGACGTGAAACGGGGACCGCACCAAACGTTTGAGAGGATATTTCATACGGTCCGAGTGTCACGGTCTCTGTGCCTATTGTTCCCAGCACTGATCCCACCAGGTATGCCAGTTCGAAGGGTTGATCTGATAAGGTCAGTGTGCTAGATGACGATGGCGAGTATCTCGTGATGCCTTGGCAATCTGAATTGGTACAATCTGATGAGACTACCCACTGCGAGATAGAAATGGAGTTTCTGAGTGTAGTCTATTCGAAAAAAAAAGATAACGGCAGGCTCACGAGGTCTGAGGAGCCGGTATCAAATGTGATCCAAAAATCTTGTCCTCCAATGCTATAGATCGGCGGCATGAGAGGGGACTAATGGGATGACACCAGCACACGTACTCGGTACGAATCAGATACGCACTAAGGGGCCATCAGTTAAATTACGCAGGTGGGAGAACACGAGACCCACTACTCTTGGCTACTGGCCACTGATATATCGCTAAGTAAAACAGATGGATCTTGATGAAGTCCACGCTGTAGGCGAAGCGGCATCCTTCGAAAAGGGTTACTCCGATGGTCTAACCTGTTCATATTAGTCTCCATATCGAGAAGACAGAAAATGTGGAGATTTAGAATGGACGAGGCCCAGGAAGTTTCTGGATCGCTGGTAAGTTCCCTTCACTCTGATTTGATCCCATTTGATCGGTCTTGATTGGAATCTGATTTGAGCTAGCCTCAGTAGGAATCCATGATGGCAGTAAGCCCCACCAGGTTATGTCAAAATAATCGGCCGCATCATTACAGGAATGTACTGGGCCAGCATTATGACGTTACTGGAAGAACTGACGGAACACGCATCTTCACTAAAGGGGTAGTCCGCAACAATGAGGAAGTTTCAATTGTCATCAAGGATTACAGCCATGCCTCCTAGGAATTCCTTACGTTGGTGTTCTACGCGTAAACGCGTACTAGTCACGGTGCTACCGAGATTAAATAGCTTTGACGTCAGGCTCGACACATGCCAAACGCGTCATTCTAAGGGCATTTCTAGAACCCAGTGTATTTTGCTCGTCGCCCAGATAAATGTGCAGTAATTTGGGAGATGCAGAGGCGGCCCAAAGCCTGCCAGGTCTGCATTTATTGTTGTGAGGCATAGAAGGGACATGAGAGTGGCGGTGCTTGGGCGGCGTGTTGTCAGAGTCACGCCTCACACACCTCGCGTCACACAGCACCAACAACCAATTCACCTTGTCCCAAGTCTTTTCTTACCTCGTCTCCCTTAGTTGCCACCGTCCATCTCATACTCGAGCTCACCATGCACACCAGCGAATACGACTATCTTTTCAAGCTTCTCCTCATCGGTGACTCTGGTGTCGGAAAGGTACGTTGCTACTGCGGCGACCAATTTCAAAGTATCCGCTGATGTCGTGTCCTTCGACAGTCTTGTCTTCTCCTCCGTTTCGCGGACGACACGTACACTGAGAGTTATATCAGTACTATTGGTGTTGACTTTAAGATTCGCACTATTGAACTCGAAGGCAAGACTGTCAAGTTGCAAATTGTGAGTGGGGTGCCTTTCACGACTCCCCTTTGGAGTACTGCAGCCAGACGCTACCACTACGTGTACTGGAGTGTGTCAATGCAGTCAACATGCATTGCTTCGCGAAGCCGCCTGAATCATTTTTACATTAACTTGTTGCTTACATACCATTCTTCTGTGCGTTACAGTGGGACACCGCAGGTACGTTGATACGCTAACTTCCATGCAATGATGGGCTGATGTGAGAAGGTCAAGAACGATTCCGCACCATAACGTCCTCGTACTACAGAGGGGCTCATGGTATCATCGTTGTGTACGACGTTACTGATAACGGTGAGAATGCTTACCTGGAACGCCGACTTGGATGCTTACCCCGACAATAAGAAACTTTCACGAACGTCAAGCAATGGCTACAGGAGATAGACCGTTACGCCTCTGAGGGCGTCAATAAGCTGCTAGTTGGGAATAAGAGCGATCTCACCAGCAAGAAGGTGGTAGAGTACAGCGTGGCGAAGGCATGTATTTACTTAGAATATTTCGTTTTGGGACGTTCTAACCCCCTTGACAGGAATTTGCCGATCAGCTCAGCATTCCTTTCCTGGAGACGTCTGCAAAGAATGCGACAAATGTTGAGCAAGCATTTTTGACGATGGCGAAACAGATCAAGGATAGGTGGGCAAATTTATTACCTAGTACTCATGCAGCGTATCTGACTTGTCTCAAGGATGGGATCGACCTCGACGCCTGCTGGTGGCGCCAAATCGTCAACAGTTACACCAGGACAATCTGTTCAGCAACAACAGTCGAGCCCTTGCTGCTGAAGGAGGGTTATGATTGGCTTGAGGTGGGGTCACGTTATTGAGATCTGTACGCCTTCGCGATGTTTCGTGGCTGTAAGGATTGTATGATGACCCAATACTCAGGAGCGGGTTCTTTATCATATTCCCTTCTACATATCATCTGCTACTTTGGACATGTTCTTTGCGCTTTATCAACTTTCTGCGTCCTAATTCTAGGCTTCTATGCTCCTATTCTGCGTGATCCGAGAAGCTTGAGTATGCTCATATCCCCCTTGAGTCGCCTTGAGTACTGATCAGAAGCTGCTTGTTGCCTTATGGCCCTGACCCCACCGATCGTCACGGAAAAGATGGACGTTGTTCTACGTTATCGCAATGAGGCATCAGTGGACACCCAGGAATCAACTTATCTGATCAGTATGTCACTGATCACGTCCATATCGGTCGGATTGAGCTGACATGCTGGACCACCTGGTGAAATTATCATCGATTATCCACAGGTATATATACCTCCTCCCTCCTGCGTTCAGTCTCCAGTCAAGTCAATCGAAAATTTTCTTAAATATCACTCACTCAAATGTCTACTCGAGGCAAGGGCGTACCCCAGCAGGTTCTGACAAACTCGTTTGTCATCTCGAAGCTGCCGACGAGGACCCGATATTATCAATATGAAGGTAAGCTCCACTATTATTACAATGACACAATGGCTGAACGTCATATAGTTGGTGAGTACCTGTACGTACCCTAGTGGCCAATGATGGCGCCTCACCCGAATATAGCAATCTCCGGTGGCGGGAGAGACGTAAGAAATCCTCGCAGGAGGATCGAAGTCTTTGAACGCCTCCAAAACCACACCGATCCAAACCTATTCACACCGCGCTGTATTTTCGACGGGGCCGTCATCATGTACTCCCCCCGCGAGCTTCCGTTGTCTGGAAGAGACTCTCAAACCGTAAGAGTCAGGTGTTCGAGTTGGAGCTACTGATCAATATCTCCTTTTGGTTAGTTCGAGGTCAATATGTCTAACAAACCTAGGACGGATGGATCCGCCCCAACCCGCGGAATTGTCCAGGTATCCCTGAAAATGGTCGCCGCTGATCCAATTGACTTCAGGTATGTAATTCTATCCAGCGAGTTTTTTCCCATTTTCCGCTTACCATCGAATTATAGTGGTTTACAGGCATTTATCGATGGAAAGCAGACCAAGCAAACTCCTCAGGTTCTAACAGCGATCAATGTCCTACAGTTGATCATCCGCCAGGCACCCAATTTGTGTGTCTCGCTTGCGGCTTTTATCAGTATTCGAGTAGGAATGCTCATTTTTTTCCGCAGAAAATATCCGAACAATACGCGCGCATTCTTCACTAAAGACGCCGGCATACAGCCCTTAGGTGGAGGCTTAGAATTATGGCGTGGATACTTCCAGTAAGCCTCAGCATCTCTGGTGATGTATCTTTGACCAACATACAATAGGAGTGTTCGCCCTACCATAGGGAAGGTTTTGGTGAACATTGATGTGTCGACAGCCGTCATGTAAGCAAGCCCGCCTCAATTGCCATACATGAACGCTCACGTAAATTTCAGGTTTAAGCAGGGTAGCTTTCAGGCCGCTGCACTCGCTGTTTTGAAGCAGCACGATGTTCGTGCGCTGGACCTTCGCCCAGATTCCCAGCAGTTCCGGCAGTTGAAGAATTTCTTCAAAGGCGTCTCTGTCACCCTCGTCCACCGGCCGGGCCTGAAAAAGATTCGAGGCTTGGTTCCCAATGCTGGTAACTTCGAGTTCGAGAATACCACGGTCAAGGTAGGTTTTGATACAAATCACATTCATGACAGCTTCTCTCATAGCAAGTGCAGGACTATTTCATGAAAGCTTGGAGTCGCCCAATAAACTATCCGAACATTATCGGCATTCAAGTTGGATCGAAGGATCGTGACGAGGTTATCCCGGCAGAGTTGTGTAATATCGCCCCCGATCAACGATACACACGCAAACTCCCTCCCGAATTCTCGCCGTCGATGGTAAAATTTTCTTCTAAGAACCCACAGGATCGCCTGGCGCTCATCAGTGCTGGGATTAACAATTCTATTACAGCTGACCAACGATCTGTAAATGAGACAGTCATCTTTGCATGCGTATGATTAACTGCTTGTACAGGCTCTAGACTATCAGAACTCGCCATTCTTGCAAGACGCGGGGATCACGGTATCCCCAGACCCTATCTCGATCAACGGGCGTGTCCTTCCGACGCCCAAAATACATTATGGCAATCCTGCTACTAGTAGACCTGTTGTAAGTTTCGGATGTCAGAATGCATGACACGTAATGATTTGATTCTTGACCTACAGCAACCGCGAAATGGTTCGTGGAATATGATTGACCAGAATTTCCATGAGCCGAAGGCTCTATCGTCCTGGGGGATTCTTAATTACTCAAGGGTCAGCGATCAAACGATAAATAGGTTTATCAACACTCTGCTAAACGCATGCAGAAAACTTGGTGCCATTCGTCTTTTTATCTTCTGTGTATCGCAAACTAATCTATCCATCTTAGGAATGAGTAAATAGGATGTCGAATTTCATTTCTAGCTACTGATCGTTGTTTGGCAGATCTATCCCCTCCAGCAGCAAGTCAATCGTGTGCTGGCGCGTCGTCTGTGGTGAACGTGAGCGCCTTGTTGATTCGACCACTGACAATGGACTCATTCTAATCAGGACATGAGGTCGCTCAAACATGCCGTCAGCAATAAGATAGGCAATGATCCGGAGATGGTGTTGGCCATCCTGCCGACCAGTTCAACGGACATCTATCACGCTATCAAGTCGTTTGGTGACGTTATCGCCGGTGTATGTACTCTTACCTGACCGGCCCGAATGATGCTCACATCTTGCCTAGTTCCCAACACAGTGTGTCGTGAGTCATGTCACGTTGTTTGTGACCTCCGTTATGATATTCTCCATCTAGCGAGAGAACAAGATCGAGAGAGCTAATGACCAATACTGTGCGAATCTAGGCATGAAGTACGTCAAATTTTGATCTGTCTCGATGCACACTCTTGACTCGTTCGATAGGATCAACGCTAAACTTGGAGGCGTCAATTCACTGCCAAGGTCAGGCGCGTTGGAGAAACTCACGAGTGCTCCATTCATGGTTATGGGTATGTATTGTCTCTGTTTGGCCCTGGAGACTCATCGAAGGCTGGTTCATCCTGCACCAGGTGCCGATGTGGGGCATCCTGCACCGGGCACGATTAACCAGCCCTCTGTGGCATCTCTGGTATATTCGTTTGATCGGTATGCTGTACGGTACGAAGCTATGATGTCGGTTCAACACCCCCGCCAAGAAAAAATCGACGAGTTACGCAAATTGGTATATGTAAGTTCTTTCTTTCCGTCTGTCATGTGTACACGCAGTTCAACTATTACAAGCGCGCGATCTACGAGTTTGGTGAGCGTAACAGGGCTGCCCCAGTGCGCATCATTTTCTTCCGAGATGGTCTTTCCGAAGGAGAATACGCGCTCACGGGAAAGGAGGAAATCGAGGACATTACAGGTGAGTTAGTCCAGCGATGGCCATTTCTTGTTTTCACCGTGTCTACTAGGGGCGATCGATGACGTCTGGCGGGACAAAGGGGTGAAAGGCCCGAAACCCGAGCTTACATTCATAGTCGTGGGTAAACGGTAAGTCTGCGATCTATTCTATGTGATTCACTTTCGTCGCTCATCCACTGTGTTTCCTCAAGACACCATGTCCGGTTCTTCCCAAAGAACAGGTAGGTTGCTTGGCTATTTGCCTCCGTTTCTACTCGATTTATGAATGCGTGTCTAGGAGCGATGGTGACAAATCTGGTAACTGTCCCGCAGGATTCGTCGCAGACCAGGGAGTGGGCAATCCAGCAGTGCGCGACTTCTATTTGCAATCACACGGTGGTCTCCTCGGAAGTTCGTTCATTACTATGACTCACACTTTTTTCGACCACTGATTACTTGTACAGCTAGCAGGCCGAGCCATTATATCACGCTCAGGGATGACGTTTATAAGCACAATACAGACGAGTGAGTCCGCAGCCTGACATTTGTCATATACTCCCTCACCTTTCTTTAGCCTGCAGGAGCTCGCGTTTACATTGTGCCACGCTTACGCACGTGCGACGCGTTCCGTCTCAATTCCGGCTCCTGTTTATTGTGAGTGATAGACACCTATCCGCAGCACATGCATCTGATGCGTTCCTTTTCTCGCCCAAAGACGCCGATGCAAGTATCCCATCCCATCCTGTCATGCCCGGCATCCACACTAACTTTAACTATTCAACAGATCGTCTGTGCACGTGGCGCGTTCCATTTCAATCCCGCCATGGGGTTCGATGCTGCTACCATCACCAGTAATGACGATGCCTTCGACCTTGAACGCTGGAGGAAGAATTTCAAGGACAAGCACGTCAATTTGTCGAAGAAGATGAATTTCATGTGAAAGGATATACTTGGCACAGCGCTTTCATGTATGGATGAATACTTAAATAAGTTGAATGTAAGATAGCGTAGCAGTTTGTGTTTGAACTCGACTCGTTTCTTGGTGTTCTCTCAGGCTCCCGCGCAAATATATTGTCTCGAGTTCCTGTGCCTGCGATGTTTTGTTTCTGGATCTCGCAGAATGAGTATGATGGGTACGAATGAAATGAATAGCACAAACGGATGCATTTGAATATGTTTGAAGGCACAGCAGTTTTGTTTGATTGTTTGAAGAAAACCAATGAACTAATAATTCCCGCTGTTCCCTGCGCAAATATCGCTTCAAGTTCCTGGGCCTGCAATCGTACCTTTAGGTAAACAACCACGTATCGTAGCCAGCCCTGGATAAATAGGGCCCTCAGATTGAGTCAGAGATCCGTCGTAAGTGACAAGTCTAGACCGGTTTCAAGGAGGGGCATCCATAATGAATAATAAAGCTGTATCAGGCGTCTGTTGAGTGGCTTGTGATAGCACCGTTTCATCGTATTATAACTTCAAGTCATGAGGAATTACGACCACCTGGTGAAATTGGCAGATGCCGAAAGTCGGAGTTCGTCGTCGGCAGAACGACAAGTTAAACTGTTTTGTCATGAAATTTTCTCTCGAGTCTTGGTTGACATGGTAAAGCGATACAGAAGACGACCCAAGGCCAAGCGTATCAGCCAAGACGCACGGTGAGAGCCGGTGGAGAAGTTCCGAAGGTGCGAGTCAGGCCTTCGTCTCCACAGGCGGACTTTCAAAACCAGATGCATGTCCATCGGTTAGCCATATGCGCGACTCACAGACTTTCGGTGTACGTACATAAGACCTACCCCAAAATACACAGTGCTGGCCTTTTTTGGAGAAACACATTGGAAGCGAACATTTTGCGCATGCGCAATCTATTTCATATACATAGACCGATAAGTTTACGTCTATCGCGCACAATCACAATCGCATAGGTGGAAGTTACTTCCTTTGCTTTTGTTTTTGTTCACCACCCGCGGGAAGCGAGTCTCCCCCCCTTCAGATTTTCGTCACTAAAGAATGATGAACATTAAGATTCGTTCCAACAAAAGTAAATATAAAGATGAAACTTACATCGTGAGACCGACCATAGGAGCACCGATATCTTCTGATACCTGATTTGATTTAGAATGAAACACGTAGAGATGATGAAATAGGGAATCCCACCTCGGCGAGCATATTGGGATTGTTGTGATGAGTCACCTTATGCGTCGTGTCAGTTGAGATGATATGATCAGTGGAAGGAGATAAAGTACCGCCTGCACGATGGCTCGCGCCCGTTTGGCCGGATCGCCAGACTAGAAAGAGAATGAATAGAAATAGTGAATAGAGATTAGCCACAAGTCAGTAAGGACCTACGTGGAAGATGCCCGAACCAACAAAAACTATTAACCGCTTTGATCAGGATCAACACCGATGAGGTTTTAATACGACTCACTTCCATCGCAACCCAGCTGCATCATAAGTGCTGCATCCGCTAAGATCCGTAGACGTGAGTTTCCCGCTCAACAGCATCAGCCGGTGGACATACCAGGCGTGGCGATACCTCCAGCAGCAAAATTGACGACCGGCAATCGTTTTAGGCGGGCCGTTTCCTTGAGGAGGTGGAACGGAGCCTGGATCTCTTTTGCATATGCATACAGCTCTTCTTCGTTCATGACGCTAGCCTTTCTGATCTCGCTCATGACTGAGCGCTGGTGGCGAACCGCCTCGACAACGTTACCTGTGCCTGCCTCGCCTTTTGTGCGGATGAAAGCAGCTCCTTCTGAGATGCGACGAAGGGCCTCGCCAAGGTTACGGGCGCCGCATACAAAGGGGACTTTGAAATTGTGCTTGTTGATGTGGTGCTCGTCGTCTGCAGGAGTGAGAACTTCTGACTCGTCGATATAGTCTATGCCGATGGCTTGTAGGATCTAGGATGGCGGTGCCAAGGAGTGTAATCAGGCGAGTTGGGATAAGGATGAAAATAGAGACTGGCCTGGGCTTCTACAAAGTGACCGATACGGACTTTTGCCATTACGGGAATGGTTACCGCGTCCACGATGGACTTGATCATGGCGGGGTCACTCTGGGGGGTGGAGATGGATCAATGAAACATGTTTGGAGGAGGAAGAAAGGCGTACCATGCGCGAAACACCCCCCTCTTTGCGAATATCTGCAGGAACGCGTTCTAGTGCCATGACAGCGCATGCCCCTGCCTCCTCGGCAATACGTGCCTGGAATGAGACATGGTGAGTGAAAAGTCAGGGGTAAGAAAAGATAATTCGCACCTGCTCCGGGTTAATGACATCCATGATGACACCTCCCTGGAGGAGATAAGAAAGGGTAAGTGTGTATTGGGGAGTGGAGTACCTTGAGCATTTGAGCCAAGCCTGATTTGACCTGAGAGTGATTGATTAATGGATTCAGATTGTGGGATATTAGACGCGGCGCACTCCAAATGTTCCCAACTTGCTATTTCCTGCATCACGCTGTGCTGATCGAGGGATGGCAGCTGGTGCTGGTGCTGGCGCTGTTGCAACGGGTGTTGGCTGAGGAGTAGTGGACATTTTGAAGAAAGAACCAAAAAAAAAATAAGAAGATGATGATTTATCTTTGAGATTATCCGCTCGATTCCGGACGGAACGGAGTCGGAAGCAGCTGACGTGTAAATACTAGTACTACGTAGACGAAACATGTGACTACATACAAGTCAGAATCCCTTGGATGTGAGCCAACTGATCACGTCATTTTTCCAACGTCCACCTGAGATCACAAGGTGCCTTTGTGCTACGACTTGCACTTTTAATCGACTAGCCTCTGGAGAGTTGTGGCTGAATAAGGATTGTTTTAAATCGTTGGCAAGAGACTAAAGGGGTGTCAAAAAAATGAAACAAAAGGAAAGAAAGACTTGCATTGAGTTGACCTTGCACGTTCCGGATTGAAACGAGATATCTCGTTCCACCGTTACGTATGTCAGTGTAGACGGGTAAGGAACCACGAGAATTGCGGCGAATGTAGTAAGAATAACGGACTGGCAGGTATTTGCTCGACATTTTGCTGTGTGAGTGATTACGACGGACCAAGTATATGAGTACTTGATCGGACTTTAAAATATGAATATCAAATTGATGTAATGATGAAACCCCCTTATATCGCGTTCAGAAGGTCTCACCTCTCCATATAAGACCCATGCCTCATCCTTCCTTCTCTCCCTCCCTCTCTCACCATCATGTCCTTACTTGTATCGCCTGATTGCTGGTCATCGGCAAACTTTCCTCTGGATGATCATTCCTGGTCTGACTTATTCCCTTGGAATACTTTCGACAAACACAATGCCTACTGTAAGCTTGTTCTTAATCAAACAATTTCACCTCCTAATTATATCATCTTCTCAGTTCCACCGTCCCCTTCTGAAACATGTTCTTCCTTCTCAACCGATCTATCACCTTCTCTAGAACCAGTCGCAATACGTGTAGTATGCGACGTTCCTCTGCTTGCTCCTCGTCCACTTCCATATCACTCTCCTACTTTTCTCAAATTCGATCTACCTGATCCGGACCAAGACTTGTCACACCCACCCTACACACACAGACCTTCCAAACGGAAACGTGATCACAATGACGACCACCACCATGACCATTTGCGTGTAAAACGCCGTAACGCTGATTTACAACGCTGGGCAGCCGGTGTCCATCACACCGATACACGGGGCCATTCTCACGTATATACCGCCACCCGGCCTGATCGCCCATCTTAGGGGCATTGAAATTAACATTATCCTCCACACTGGTTTCCCCTTTCGTCAGTTATTCGATTTCTCTCTTCAACCCCGTTCTAACCTGCCCTCAGCGAGTATATGTATACATCCGATTATGTATAGCGCCACCTGATCTTTGCCACATATTTTGCCGCCCTTCTATAACACAGCTTAATTCGCACAGTACGTTTCCTTCCACACCAGAGCACACGCAAGTTAGATTCATAATTACCAGCATTAACTCCACATTGTATACTATTACATAGCATGTCATCTGAGCCTTTCAGATAGTGGAATCGTAGCATATGATCACCTCATGCCATCATGGGCCCCACACAATTACCGCTTTTCAGCCAACATCATGTCAAGTCGTCTGCCACATTCCGACGTGGACGCCGCCAACCGTTCATTTCCGTAAGTTATGGCGCGCGTCCCTGATGCTAGATGGTCCGGCCTTCAGCACGTCATCCAACAACCGAATCCTCCCACTACTGTCGCATTATCCCCTGCCACATTTTCAAAATACATACATTTCAAGGTATGTGCACTCCACGATCAAACGCAGCCCACCACGGTGTAGAAGCAAGGGCACTCCACTATCTCCAACAAGATGATGCATCAGGCAGTTATTATTAGCATCCGCACCGGCAGCCAGCACAGTAGCCTTCCAGTTACGTTACGTTACACAGCTAGTCATACTAAGTAGTCTAGGGATTATTAGTACTCGGAGCACGAGCCACAGAACCGGAAAACTCTGCCTCAAAATCAAAAAACCCATTCGCACTCGCAGCTTTCTTCCGGTGATTCTCCGCGTGCTCGCGTCGCATCTGAGCAGCACGGAGATCTATAGTTGTCATTTCCAGTTCATGCAGTGCTCGGCGGACGGCTTTCGAGTTTTGCACTTGTTCGGATGCTGCGCGCGAACGGCTAGCTTCGATGGTTTCAATTTGCGATAGCTGTGTTGTATTAGTTGCGATATGATAGGAACGAAATAAGAATTACATCGTCTTTATATTTTTGGCCTAGGCGTTCTTTGAGTGTTTCCCGGCGTGTGAAGGGGGGTAGGAAGGGCGCTGTAAGGGGTTTGGACATTTCACCCGAGGGTTCTTCTGGTATTGGGTGTTTGAAAGATGTAGCGGGAGACGCTGGAGTTGGTGGCGTTTTGATGGTTTGATAAGGTGGGTGGCTCGGTGGACCGGGGGAACGGTCACGCATTTTGAAGTCTCCATCTTGGTCTGCGGGCTCCTCCTTGGCATTTGAGATTGAAGCTGGAGAGCGACTGTCTTCAAGGACTGACTCGACTTTAAGGTGTAGGCCATCGTTAAGTTCAGCTTCGACATGTGGAGAGGCAGACTTGGTGGCTGGTTTCTCAGTCTGTGGCGCGGAGCGAGCGTTGGGAGTGTGCTGGGGAAGTCGAAAGATGCATTTCTTCATGCATCGGTTCGGACTTGACATCTCGAGACAAGGAGCGTTTTGAGGGACGGGGACTGGGAGTCCGACTCCCGCGTCGCCTGTCATCACCGTGGTGGTCTGAATAGCGACTTCGAGGCACTGAAGGTGGACGAGGAGAACGTTCTAGCTCGCGCTTCACCGGAGATCTCGATGAATCTCGACGGATGCTGTCATCAGGAGAAGGCGGTCTGCTGTACCGTCTGGGTGAATATGAACGACGAGGAGATCTTGTAGGCGAGTAGTGCTCCCGACGGCGTTCATTTGAATCTACAAAATCAAACATGAACAGTCAATAGTATAGCATGCTTTGGGGTTACCTTGACGTGGAGAATACGGAGCTCTGTGCATACTCGATCTCTCCCTATCATCAAATCTTCGTCTATCATGATGATTCCTGTCATACTCCCGACTTCTTCCCCGCCCTCCATAATCCCTATCTCGCTCCGAATCGCGGCCTCGCCAGCATCCTCCACCATGGTAGATATTCCCTCTGCGCGGCGAAACACGACCCCTCCCGCGCCCTCGTCCCCTCCCTGTATGCTCATCGCGTGTCCAAGCCCTGTCATCCCTACGGTCTGAAGTCCTTCTATCTGGCTCCCATCCTCTCTCTCCCCTTGAGCGCTCGTCACGGTGGTGGTACTCGCGGTGAGTATCGTTTCGAGCAGGTGAGGTGTAGGTGTCTCTTCCTCGAGGCGAACGTGGTGGTGGTGAGCGGGGAGGGTGATAGCTTCTGTCTCTGTCTCGTTCTCTATCTCTGTCTCGATCGCGGTCGCGGTCAGATCTGTCTCTGTCTCTGTTGTCGCGTCGGGGACGGTAATGGTCTGCTACAGCCATTGCCATCGGCCGGCCTACATACCTCCTATCGTCTGCAGGCTCAGGCCAGCTACCTGCTGTTCTGCTAATTTCTGGTTTGGGAGGTAGACCGCTCATAGGGAGTTGCATGATTCTGATATTTTGTGGTTTCTGGAGTCGTGTGTATTTACTGCCGCGGAGATTGAATTCACATAGTCTTAGCACCAGTACTTGTGCCATTAGTGCAAACGCATGGGAGGAGCATCAGACATGCATGTCGATCTGGTTCCACTAGCTTCGACATCTCAGATAGAACGCACCCCTTCTAGAGAGGATGGTTTACCTGCGGATCTAGAAGAGGACTTGAGGGCATTCGGATGCAAGCTCATACATGAAGCTGGGATATTACTGAAACAGTACGTCTTCATACCCTAGCGCAAGCGTCTACAGTCAATCAATTACGAAACCTCTGTACAGAAAACAAGTCGCTGTAGCCACAGCTCAAATCCTGTTCCAACGTTTCTGGTATGTAACTTCCATGAAACAGTTCGGTATCGGTGTGAGTTCCTCTGCTTTTTATCCTATCAAAACCAATATCCATGGTTCATCACACAGGACATCGGAATGGGAGCCCTATACCTCGCATCCAAACTCGAAGAGTGCCCGCTCCGGATGCGCGACCTCATAAACGTCTACGACCTCCTCCTCCAACGCACATCCCACACACTCTCCTCGCCTCAAAACAAGGACACATTCAAATACGCACCGATGTCTTACTTTGGAAACACCTTCTACGATCTCAAAGATGCACTAGTTGTAGCTGAGATGCAGATCCTGAAGCGATTGGGGTTTAATGTTCATGTGGTACTGCCATATGGCACGCTTATAAACTATCTCCGCGTTTTGGGGTTGACGAGTCGGAAGGATGCTTGTGCGAGGGCGTGGGGGTACCTTAATGATGCGTGAGTGATTTTTGTGGCTATTGGGTAACACATTCTAATGGGAGTGTAGCCTGCAGACACCCGTTTATGCGCTATACGCAGTCCCAACGATAGTCAGCGCAGCTATCCTCCTTACTTCTCGTCATCTCGGCATATCGCTACCTTCTTCGCCACCTCATTGCTGGTGGGACCTATTTGATGCGCCTTGGGAAGACGTGTGGAGCGTTTGTGGTTATGTCATGCGTTTGTATCGCGAGCGCACGCCGGAGGAGAGGATGAGGGTTTTGAAATTGGTGAATAAGAAGGATGTGAGGGGGTGGTTGGAAGAGAGTGCTGCTGTATGATCTTGAATCTTGGTGTGCGATCTTGGCGATTGGGCTCTGGGCGGATGCGGCTTCTTGCTGATCTGTACGTTGCGGTAGCCGTATGGTCCGAGGCGATCATACACTTCTATGCACCCCATCGGTTCATAGGTCACCGCGGCATCGCTATTTCCTTTGACAAGCCGTTGTAGCCTCCGTCCCGCTCGAATTAACGTCATAAATGCGTTGAGGATGGCGCTGACATTATCTCACCGAGACGCTGCTGACTGGAGTATTTGAACTGGGTGTGCTCGGCATATACCCAGGCTTATTCTTCCTCCTCCCTTTTCCCATTGGCCCTTCGTTTCTCCCCCTATGCTCGGCATCCACGTTCAAGAATTCTTCTACACCAATTAGCAATATACCCTGTATTTAAGGATTTTCGTTTCAAATCGTTGCATGTTGTATGGGTTACAATCTCATTGCTGCACTTGCGGTCCCATCACTTCTACTTCTCGCAGCACCGGTTCTGCTTCGACATCGATTTCACAAGCCTGTTCATTTCCCATACATGGCACTGACTCATTTCACCTAAACAGGATCACTGAAGGAATGGTTGTAATTGTCTGCTTAGCTTGACATATGTGGGCAATCGAACTCTTTTCTTGTTGTCCCCTTATTGCCCTTTTTCATAGAGCACGTCCAATCCATCGCAGCATAGGTGCCAGGTACTCATTGATAGACTGAACTTATTTGTTCTACATCGACTAGCGGTATGCGCCCCTGAACAGTGGTGGTCACATCATAGGGCTTTGCCACACAGGACAATAAACAAAAAATTGCCCCTGAACTTCTGACTTGCATGCCCTTTTGGTCTGTACAGAACTTCCTGAGCCAAAACATTTTGGTTAGCTCCCTACTAGGGCCCATCCCTGATCATGATCGTGTTTGCAGAAGCGATCCAACTCTATGTGAGCTTCTAGGGACAAAGTCTGATCCGGAGAAAAATCATGGTCGACGTAAGGTGAGGCTATTGCCGATATCACCTTTTCCTCGCTAACGGAGTCTTCTCGAGTTCATGAAAGAATTTTTGTTTAGACTATGATTTTTGGAAGTCAGAACGGTCCAACCAAACATGGGTCTTTCTCATCAAATTTATTGTGTGTTCGAACTTCGAAGGGAACGCCTCCTAATGTGACTTGATGAACTGTGTTAATTACTTCCTCAGACAGGGTTGACAGCGTGGAGCCTTTGCGAGTTTTCAACCCCGACACCTAGGCTAATTACCGAGAAGATGGCCTACTAGTCTACACCGGGGACGGACGGACACCTTGTGAACTTGAAAATTACGGCTCATACAACCAGAACTTCTTCCTATATTTGCGTGCCTGCGGTATGGTTATTTTCCTTGAGTATATGGTCTTATGCGTGTTTATTATTGATGTCATAGTATGCCCCTACGTCACTTCACGCATTACCGACCAAAGAAGCATCAAAGCGTCCTCATGGGGTACTCGTGACAAAATTAATAATTATCCATACACGTTGCACAACCCAGCGGTTAGCTCATTGACAGAAGAGCCCGAAAGAATCAGTCCCGGAGCGCCCGAAGCAGTCACATTTGGTCAAAGCGAAATAGCATGCCGTACAAACACCGCGGTCATTCAGAAACCATAGAGCACATGCTCTCCGAGTCCGTCGACCCCAACTCGGAAGACAGAAAATTAGGAAGACTCGGATTTCCGTGATCGCGGAACCGATCGCCTGTCATCACGCGAAGCGTGATAATCATTGAATTGTCAGAGTCCTGTTTAGCTTAGTTCATGGAATGCTGGGAACATCATGTGGGGCCAATAATCTCGTTGGCTGATTTTGTGAGTGTCGATGCGTATTAGCCAGCTACAGAGATCTTGTTCGCTAGCAGCAGAATTATTGCACTCGGCTCCACTGAATTCTGGCTTAAGCCCACTAGGTATCACGACAAATAAATCTAACCTCCTACAATTTGTCTCACATGGGCGGACCCGCAGCGGATAATGTATTGCCATCGTGCTTGGTTCCAGTCTTGTCAGGACTCGATAAGCATCTCGCGTTATGTATCATCCGTGACCATAATGAATGGTGAATTCATTAACATTGTATGATTATGAGCAAGACACTGCTAAGGCTCTACCAAGTGGCGGCAAAAGATGACCGACGTCAGCAGGATTCGAACCTACGCCCTCAAAGAGGAACAGATTTCTAATCTGTCGCCGTAACCACTTGGCTATGACGCCATAAGAGGTTGTGCAGTGACATGCAGAATACTATCCTTCCTGCAATTTTTTATTTTTTCTACTCAAATCATCGTATCGTAATGATCGCATCCTCGGTGAGCACGCACAACTAAACTGTACTGTTGAACTGATATACATATTTTGAAGCCCTTTCCTTGTTTGTTTCGACCTGGATGTAACTTCCCGCACAAATCACGGTTTCTAAGAAATCGTGTAAGGATTTTTTATTGGAGATCTTTGAAACCATTTTGCGCAGTGAGCCAGTGGCCCGGATTTGCAAATATTGTTCACATGCATCTTTTCCTTTGGGCCGGCTGCTTCCAATCACGAAACGGCCATACCACCTCCGTTTCTTCCAGCTGTGGGAATGCACTGAGTCTACATATCAGAAAATCTGACTTCAGGGTGTCCTGAAAGGAGAAGTCCCACAATATTTTGCCCTGTGCCTCGCTACATCTTTTGTTGACTAACAGTGTCATCAGTGATCACCTCGATGTTGTGGAGCTTGTCAACGTCTTTAGGAACCGGTGGAATATAGTCTGTCTGTTTATGTTTCCCGAAGCTTGACGATGCACGGCCCGGAATGAACAATTTACCATGTGGCGAAGTATGCAGCTTTCATATACGTGAGCGCATCTACAAGGAGCTTAGAGGTTGGGTTGAGCATAAACAAATATTGTTTGTCTCGTCATGGCAATATCTTCCGGCTCGTCGTTAAGTCGACGCATCTTCTACTTCCTACCCCAACTTTTTCTCAGCTTGTTGACAGCCTCAGCCTATTATATTTTAGACTTGTTTGCCAGCAATCACCTTTTGGCTGGCGCACCCTGTGTCCATCGCTCTGACTTAGTAAGTTATGTTTGTCAGAGATTCTTCGAGTTATTGAACAATTGCACAGCTCACTAATGAAAAGAATGCGTCGCGCTTCCATTGCCGAGTTGATTATACACTATCATGATATCATGACGGCGTCGGAGACCCGATGGTATTGTGGTGTACTTATATTGACCTTGACATCCCTCGCCAGGACCGCCATGACTACAAGAAGCGGTTGCTGTGGGTGGAGTATAATATAGCTTGTATCAAGTGTTGAATCATTTGCCGCAGAAATTTCAAAACTCAATTTCGCTTTCCCGTAACGAGTCTGGCATGGGAGAAGATACTTTTAGCCATGGTTATGGAACGGCGGTACGTTGATCCCGCTCATTCTCAGTCACGATCCTGTGTAAGCACGCCGGCTTACCTGAGCTCCCATAATCAGTGCATATACCGTCTCTGATACTGAGAGCTATGTTTTCAGTATTTTGGTGTAACGGTCATGCACGGGCGGCGGTCTGACCAAGCTACATCCAGCTTCCTGTTGATAATGCACTTTTGGTGTACCAGATTTTGGCGGCATTGATACACACTTGATAATACCTTACACTGCGTTCTACCAGTGCTATGCAGCAGGCGGGGAGGATATAGTATTTATTGACCAATGCGCCGAACTTATATATGTTGATTTTTCAAACACGTGACTGACGCGCCGCGTAGCGATCGGCTCTGTTTATTGGTGCAAATAAGGTTTAAGTCTGAGGTATAAATGCCTCGTATTTGTCGTCGCACTGATATCCCTCAGTCAGTTCCGCCATTATCATTCCTTCACTCTGCCAGCATATCTTTACGATTTTCCATTCATTCGCCAATATGATCTCTACTACTACTTTGACCCATGCCGCCCGTGTTGCTCTCCAAGGCTATCTTACAGCCGCTTTCTTCAAAGAAATCGTCGTCGACCGCACTATTCAGGTCGTGTCCAGATCAGAGAAGGTCTCCATTAGTCTTGTTACATCCACTGTCCGCTCCTCGACAGCTGTCCTCCTTCTAGCCACCGCTAAAGCTGCGCAACAATTCCTCAGCGACGATCGCCAAGGCGTCCCCGCTCATAAGGACGCCGACGATACCGCCGAGCTCAACGCACCTTTTGCTGGCGACAGCATTTTGGATTCTACCTCAACAACCAAGACTTTTGGGGCACCAACTCAGCCATCCTCGTCGCGTGCGGTGACTGAATCAACTGAGCCTGCCTTTGACGGCCCCGCCGGAGGCTTGTCGACAATTGATTCTAACACAACGTTTATAGCCCGCGATGGTGACTTGGACAAGAACGTCTTCGACGACGACCTCGAGTGGCTTGCTGACGAAAGCACTTTCTGCCAGGTAAGAAATGGCGAGATTTTCTCTGAATTCTGTCGACTAATGTTTGAATCTATAGGACGACTGTCAGGCTACAACACAGTGCCTTGCAGACGACGAACGGGAACACATCTTGCACGCCGCATCTGACTCTCACACTATCAATAATCTAATCCGAAGAATGGCAGCTCTTTCTCTCGACCCTGTACTCTCTCATATTTCAACATACTCTCTTGACGATGTACCCTTATCACCATTTCTCTCGACGATGTATCCTCTCACGTTTCAACTATCTCTCTCGACAATGTACCCTCTCACATTTCAACTATATCTCTCGCAGATGTACCCTCTCAATGCGACTCTCACACTATCGACCTTCTTATAAGAAGGATGGCAGCTCTTTCTCTCGACGATGTACCGTCTTATATTTCAACTATTCCTCTCGACAATGTACCCTCTCACATTTCAACTATTTCTCTCGCCGATGTACCTTCTTGTCTGTCTCCTTCTCTCGACAATGTATCCTTCGACGATGTACCCTCTCATTTCTCAACTCTTTCTCTAGACCATGTACCCTCTCACTTGACTTCAATTCTATCTCTCGACAATGTATCCTTCGACGATGTACCCTCTTACCTCTCACCTCTTTCTTTGGACCATGTACCCTCCCACTTATCAACTCTTCGATCACATCTCGACAATGGTTCCCCTCCACCATCGAAATGTCAGCCTCAACGCAATGTAGTGCATGACCACGCTATCGACGACCTAGTTCGAAAAATGGTAGCTCTTTCTCTCGACAATGTTCCCTCTCGCTTATCAAAACTTCGGCCACATCTGCACGACCACGCTATCGACGTTCTGCTGCAACGATCAGAAACTCTCGCTCTTAACGACAACTACGCTATCGACACCGTAACTCTTGCTCTCGACGAAAACTCCACTATCAACATACTTGCTCTTGACGGCAACCACGCTATCGACGCTCTACTGCACAAATCAGACGCGCTGACTCTTAACAACCACGCTATTCAAGTTGACGCTCTACTGCACAGATCAGACGCTCATACTCTTGACGACAATGCCTCTCAGCCATGGAAACACATGTTACACGATAACACTGACGACAATTCCGGATACCAACACTTGCGCCGCCACTCTGCCAACACTCTATTCCGAAACATCAAATCTATCGATCCTCAGAATTTCAACTACGACAGACCCTACACGACAATGCTATCGACACCGTACTTCGAAATATGGAGCCTCCTATTCTTGACGATAACTCCCCAGTGTCCCCACAGTCGCCAAAACGTCAGACACAATACACCCTAACGCGACCACAGTATCGGCATGCTACCAGCTGCTGAACTCCACACGACGTCTGCGAATAGTGAGTGGCTTACTTATACTCTTACTCCTCTTACTGATATTATGGTGTCAGAAAATAAATGACACGTCGTTTACAACACGTCTGGTGTCAGGTTCCCTACGACCCAACACCTAGTGGCCTCCCTCGCTGTCCCCTACGACATGGAGTTATACCATCCACGAGGTTGAAGGCCCAGTACATACTACGCGCCAACCATATCAGCTCTTCGATGAGTCAGAGGTCCCCTACGACCATATCTCGACGACGCGTCAAACGACACAGCGACCTCCTTCATTGTCCCCTACGACCTGGAGTTATTCCCCAAGAAGTTGAAGGCCGCCGCCCACAGTCCGAGTCCCGCACATCCTAGTAAATCCAACAGACTGGATCTGGTTTCCTCTACTGTACAAACTACAAATTGTCTTCAATTTACTGTATTCTTTGTCGGTACGATCATGGACTGTCTACTTTCTTTAATTATGGACTCATTTCTGTGATCTACGTTGATTAAATTTATTGATATGTATTGTTTCCATTCATTTTTATGTATGCGGCACAACTCGACACTGCACTTTGAATTCAATCTTTTTGCGTATATACTGAAGACGAGATGTTCTTGAGATCCTCAACAATGTACCCTCTCACTTATCAACTCTTCCGCCAAAATCACATTCTATACGACTACGCTATCGACACCCTTGATCTATCTCAGCCTTCGAAGCCTCAGTCAACATGGCCCCACACGCCCTAGACTATTACACTATCTCCCACTTACCCAGAACTTTCGATAACGGGGATCATATCTACCGGTTACACGCATGCAAAATATAATTAAAGAACGGTTTGTTTGGGGCATATAGAGGGCAACTTTCGTGGCGTGTTCCGGTTTGTCAGCGTAGGCGCAGTCGAATTTGAGTGGAAAGGTCATAATAACGCGTGCACGTACATTATTGCGATATTTGCGCTATGTGCCAGGTATTATAGCCAAATAAGCCATGTACCTTTCTTTCCAGAAACACAATTCCTTTGCCACTGCGGAGCACTGATACCTGAGTGTACAGGCGCACGCTGCACGTTGGGTCAGCCCAAACTTCAAAGTAATCGTCTCGTCGTCGATCGAAATCGCTGCTACCTGTTCAGTCGTAAACATCAACCGCAGCATACTGAACGTTGCACAACAAATCAGGCCACTCGAAGGATGATCAACCCTTCCCATACAGCATTGCCTTTGCTCTTATCGTGGATCTGCTTTGCTGTCAGGGTAGGGATGTCGACACACCGGTCACGTATCAGTTTGAGAATGTCGTCATGCTGTAGTGTATGGCAGGGTTCACCGTCCGCATAAAGCATGAAACCACCCATCGGCACAAAGAAGCTGTTCTTCTGAGTCCAATCAGTCCATGTATAATCTAAAAATGCACATGAGTCAACGTTTATCTGAGCATGAAGCAGGCTTACCTTCAGATCGCTTAAAAAGCGATATATCGATGAGCGATACCTGATTTTTAGAAATAGTAACAATATTTGTACCAGGCTATTCCGGCCCAAAGGCTCAACACGAAGGGTTTGCGACCCGAAATATTGGTTTGAACCTGTGCAGGAACTCCAGGATGAAGCTTGATGCATTGATAGGCGGGTGGGTCACCGCAGCTCATAACACAGTTCGAACTGGTTCGACAATTCTGCCAGAATCGAAAGAAATGCGTCCATTGGGAACTTGCCATCAAGTTCAATGGAAGGAATGAACACCAAGGATTGATGACAGTGACTGTTTATATAATTTTGTTTTGGCACTTTTAATATCTCTGGTAGTATATCGGATAGTACACCCGCCTGTCACGCGGGAGAGCGGGGTTCGACTCCCCGCCAGAGAGATTTTTTTATGTCAATTTTAACAATTATGATCACCTTATCGTACGACTCACAATATGTTCTGGTCTTGTCTGGTCTACAGGCATTATAAGGCCACTGCAGAATGCTTTACATTTTATTACAAGGTCAATCCGATCCAAGTCATTAATATTAGTACTGTCCAAAATTAGTTTTCGACTTAGATCGGACTCCTACTGTCACGAACTGCCGCACATTTGCACAACTTGTATTTCTAAATTTTGCAAGTTACCAATAGCTCAGCGCATCGCGCGAGTCAAAGGCTGTGATGCTGGTCGTACCATTGGGCGGTTGCTCCGATGAGTGCAACCGGACGAGCGCCTAGTCGTTCAGGGTGACAGGGTCCTTCAAAGCGCCGCGGCGGCACCCCACCATCATCCAGGTTCTAATGAGCTTTTCATAGAATCAACAACTGAGTAAGTGGCATAGTTCGAATCTTCCGCCGCTCAGCTCATCACCGTTTTGCAGAATTGCTACGCCCAAACGTCGTTTCCTTGCAATCCGTCCTGGTAAGTTGCGAGGTACCCCTGCTTGTATGATCTTTAACTATCGTACTCCAGTAGTACTTCTCGACGTTCATTCCTTTTATCTGTATCATCATAATCAACATTCTTTTCCAAAGGAATCAACGTCAGTACAACCCATATCTTATTCCCCTCTTGTTCCCTGACGGTATAAACAGATCTTGGATATGTCTGAAGGAATCTGGGAGAAGTTTTCCCAGGTCGCCGTGAAGGGAGCTGAACATGACTCTCGTGAACGCCGGCCCCATCCGAAATGTTTGAAAGGGACCCGGGTGGTCCTTCTCAACCACATTCATGGATTATCAGACACCAAAGAGACGAATCGACTGATCTGGTTGCATGGCACAGCCGGCGTTGGAAAATCTGCTGTAGCGTTCACTGTAGCCGAAAGGATGAGAGGCCTGAAAATGACAGAGGAGACGAAAGAAGAAACGCGGCTCGGTGGAACATTCTTCTTCTCGCGCAAACACACGAAACGCCGCACGACTGGTTATTTCTTTATAACGCTTGCCTACCAGCTTGCCCAAAATTTTTCCAGCATTCAGACAGACGTGAACAGAGCTATCCTCAAGGACCCCACCCTTCTGGATCCCGAAAAGTCACTTCGCAAGCAGATGGAGGGGTTGTTTCTACAACCTCTGCGGAAGCTTCGTTACAGACTACAGAAGTGTCCTCCTTTGACGTTCGTTGTCGACGCCCTTGATGAATGCACACACGAATCCCCCAATGAATACTCATCCGAATTCAGGGATGAAGGCCAATCCGAAAGCGAGGTTACCGAACTCATCTCCCTGCTCGCCCAAGTTCTTCGCGATCCTGATCTTCCTTCCATCCACATTCTAGTCACGAGTCGTTCGGAAGCGCATATTTGTGAAGCCATGCAGAATGAAGACGTGCGCCCGTTGTTGTGCGAGATACCAGTGAAGATTTCTGGGGAGGGTGTTACTCCTATCATCTCCCTAGACGGCGCAGATGTTGATGAAGATATCTATCGATTCTTGGAGCATTCATTTGGAAAGCTACGAAGTCGCTCTCCTACCTTCTCGCAGCCAACGAAGGATCAAATCGAGAAGCTGGCAATCCGAGCGGGCAGACGTTTCATCGTAGCATCTACAATGATGAAATTTATTGATGATCGACACAACGATCCCGGTGACCGGCTTGAACTCATGCTCGAACTAACGAGTCAATTGCTTCCGGGAACGGAGGTGTACGAGTTATACGACCGTATCCTCTTCACATGCACTGATCCGAAGCTGGCTTACCTGTACATGTCCGTTGTTGCTGTCCTTATAGATCCTCTACCGATCTCACAAATCTCGGAACTTCTTGGCCCTGGTCAGGGCAGGGACGTCGAGAAGGTGCTGGTACAACTGCGGTCTGTCATAGATATTCCTCCCGACAACAGTCTCCCCGTGAATATCTATCACTCGTCCGTCCGTGACTATGTTTTTCATCGCTCAAACTGCAGTCTCTATAACACTTCACCCCACTCCCTGCTCGCACATTCTTCTCTCCGTTTAATGATACAAGAGCTCCCAGGTCGATCAGCCCTCTTGTATGCACTCTCAGCATTGAAAAAGCACAGTCAAGCTATGGAACCCCACGACCCCAAGAATCTAACACACTCACTATCTTTCATCGTCCAGCCGCCGGAGCCCATACAGGTGCTTGTAACTCTTCTATGGCTTCGGGGAAATCACAGTCCAGAGTTACAATTCTGGTTAGGCACTCAGGACGGGCGTGCGTGGCTGGAAGGTCAGGATGGGTGTGCATGGCTGCAGACTCAAGAAGGGAAAGGCTGGTTGCAAACCCAGATGGCGCAAAGCTGGCTAGATATCTCTAACCAGCTGCAGAATCAGCGCGGGCAAAACTCAGGCTCTATTGGTCAAACTGTATTGGCAAGAATACCATCGGTAGTTCTACAACACTCGCCGCAGACCCAGGATCTACAGCAGATACACAATTCCGAGGGGTCACAGCCGCTGACCGTGCACAAAACGCAGATACACTATCCCACGGGATTACGGAGCCAGTCTATGTGGGACCCGCTACCGACCCAACACAAGAAAACTTCATTCCCGATCCGGATTAGGAACAACAACTGGCTGCAGACCCAGGAGGGAAAGGACTGGGTGCAGAGCCATGTTGGGAAGGACTGGGTGCAGACCCAGGGAGGACAAGACTGGCTACAGACCGAGAGTGCGAAGGACTGGTTACAGACCTATGGAGGGATGTGCTGGGTGCAGACACATGGCATACCGGACTGGCTACAGACCCAGGGTGGGCGACAGTGGCTGCAGACCTTCGCTGGCCAAGACTGGCTGCAGACATTCGGCGGCCAAAACTGGCTGCAAAGCGAGTACGGCCAAGACTGGCTGCAGACCCACGATGGGCAAGACTGGCTGCCCACTCAGGGTGGGAACGACTGGCTGCAGACTCCGGGTGCGCGGGACTGGCTGAAAACCCCAGACGGGCGAGACTGGTTGCAGACGCCACAAGGTCAAATGTGGCGATTGACGACTGCTTGGGTGGCAATGGAGGAATTTTCGAACACATTAGAAGCGATAAAACAGTACATTATCATCCCGGAATTGTCTGCACAGCCAGCTTTTCGAGTCATTCGGCAGTTCAAGAGCTTGCCGGATTTCTTAATGTTTCCTGTATTCTTGGCATTAAGGCACCAGGATCATCCCACCACCTCTGCATTCACACAAGATCACCTCTCATCAGACATCGAGATTATCCATGCAATGAAGGCTTTTTCAAATTTCGCAAACGAAACACGCGAACGAAGTCAGTTATCTTCCAACGTTCTCAATTACGCATGTCAAAACTGGGCCGTCCATATCTCGCAAGCTCCGAAGCCATGGAACGGGAAACTCGCCCATATATTCAAGTCTTTCTGGGATAATCATCTCCCCAACTGGCTCGAAAGACAGTGGTGTGTGAAGGATCTGCAGTCTTGCCTGACTATCTTAGCTGAAAGCGAGAAGCTTGCAAAGGTGCGTGTGCAGTGTGATCACGATGATTTCCTCCTTGACTGGCAAGCTAACCTACACATACAGGAACACCTTCTCCAAACCCCGGATCATCTTAATAATCAGTCTGAAATTGTTGGGTTTTTCGAAGGTAAGAAACCTGCAAAGGTACGTGTGTTCACAATAGGATTCTCCTATACTCGCAAGTTGACCTATGCAACCAGGAACATCTTCTCCGAAACCCAGGCCATCTCAGTGACCACTCCGAAGCTGTCGGGGTCTCCGAAGGCGAGAAACCTGCAAAGGTCCGTGTGCTCACAATGGTTTCCTCCTAGACCCGCAAGTTGACCTACCGACACAGGAATTTCTTCTCCAAATCCCAGGTCATCTCGATGACCAATCTGAAGCTATCGGATTTACGCAGCATATCGTACTGTCTTGCATCGTCTTCCTTATCGCCTTTCTTATCACCTTTCGTTGCATGTTCGAATCTTAAACAATGCGATAAGTCGTGTAAGGCCGCATGTATCGCAGAGCCCGCTACTTATTTCTATCATATTTCTTCAATTATCTTGCTTCATAGATTGTCCGTACTATATATTGATACTGTTGTACTTTTTGAGTTTGTCACTTGCAAGATGAAGCTATATGTAACCCAATTGCCATTTTGCGGTACGTCTAAATTCCATGTAGTCGGGGTGAACCTCGATGCCATCACAGGAATTGTAAAAACGAATAAATTAATGAATGTAGTCAGTAGACCTGAATCAGAATAGGTATATAGCACAGGGGTTGTCGGACAGCATCGGTGACCGCTACATAGTACCTACGGGGTCTCTCGAGCTGATGCATGAAGAAAAAAGATTGAGTTTCGACTCATCACAAAGCTAGCGTACGTTTGCCAGCCGCATCATTTTTCGACACTGGTATTCATCCAATATAGAGAGCAAGTAGATAGCAAAATTATATCAAATATATCAATCGCTTAGTATCGCCTGTACAACGTTCGCAACTCTCAGCTGGCGGAGGTCCGTATATGTCTGTTGAAGTAGTCAGAATGCGAGCTATGCATTAGGGAGAGAGATCAAAAACAAACCTGACCACATCCGACAAAAATAATTGGCTGGCCTGTCACATATGTCATCGAGAGCGCCGCACCAACCTATGCAGAAGCGTTAGATGTCATTGCCGCGACAAGTAAACCACGCACCTTGTCATCCACTGTGTCCCATTTGGTCACTAGCATACCGTCGATGCCACGCCCTTTGCCTGAGCCGGATGCAGACGAGAAGTCGCGAAGGGCGCGGTCGAACTTAGTAAGCTGGTCGACTGCCTCATTGCCAACGAGCGCCTCGCCAACAAAGATGATCTTGTCTGGGTTATTCGCAGAGACAAGCTGTGGAGTTTATTAGCGGAGTTCCAAGAAGCTTAAACTGCGTATCATACCTTAGCAAGTGCACGCATAAGGGGCTAGCAGAAAATGATCCATCAGGATCGTGACAATGATAGTACTGGGTTGCGTACCTCGTTGTCTTGCATGCGCCCAGCTGTGTCGATTAAGACGACATCAAAGTCGTTATCTTTGGCTGAGTATAGATTGGTGAGTTGAAAATGCACTTCGAATATAAAAATTCCGTACCATATGCGATGGCTTCTTTGGCGATGCCCGCAGCATCCTTCCCATACCCTTTCTCATAAAGCTCGACACGGCCTTTGCTATTCGTTGCGCCGTTGACGCCAAGCATAGAAAGATTGCGCACATGTACGCGAAGCTGTTCGACCGCGCCGCTCCTACACGGGTTGGTCAGAATCAGTGCAACTGATATTACTAACCAAGCTCTTACCGGAAAGTGTCACAGGCTGCAATAAGCACTCGCATACCATTCTGGATGAGCCAGAAACAGACTTTCGATAAGTTTGTGCTCTTTCCTACGCCGTTCACACCCACAAAGGTGATGCTATAGGGCATCCTTTGTTGAGCGGAAGGTAGTGGAGAAGAAAGTTTAGTCCTAATCGACAACAACAGGTCAGTTGAGGTCTTTGGCGTTAGAATACGCGTGAGCGAGGACGACAGTGCTGTCCGAACTGCATTGCTGGTGGCTGAAGTTACATCAGAACGAGAGTTCAGGATGCAAAACGCGACATACTTTGGAATCCTCCCACTTTCTTCCCCACAAGAGTCTCACCGACACCTTCGCAGACCTTGTCCGCAATTTCCATGGCGACATTTTTCTTCATAAGGTGTTGTTTCATCCCCTCCAATACAGGCTTCAAGTCCTGTTCGGTTAAAACTTTGGAGCCTGTCAAACGTGAGAACAAAGAACTCAGAGCGCCCAATGAGCCTGTTGGCTGCTTTGCGCCCTCGTTCTTCAAAGCACGAGTGATAGCACCATTCGCCTCATCGTCCCTTCCACCAAAGTCCCAATCTTTGACCTCATATAAACCATCCCTTGTCCTAGTTCCGAGAGAAGCTTTGTCTACGAGGGCTTGCAGGTCGTGCGATAAATGACCATTTGTGCCGGAGTCAGGCTTGTCGATGCTAAAGTCTAAAGATGCCATTTCTGTTTCGGACGGGGCGGAATCACCCCATTTCCGCTGAGCCTTTCCTTTCGCCCTTTTGCTCGTTGACTCGGAGCTGTGTGATGTAAAACACTGATTTAAACTAAAATGAGTTGTGCACTCACTCTGAAGCTGGCATGCTGTCCCAGCCACTTCCCGAGTCCACCCTCGTCGCACCTCGTCCTCCCCTCCGGCCACCCCGGCCACGCAGTCTATTCTTGAGTGCTTGTACGTTCCGAGCTATCTGTTGCTCATCCTGCACTGCAATCGACGATTCGGAAGGAACTGAAGATCGCTTGAGGATATATCCGTGACGTATTGGATGGAAAACTCACCCGTACTGAGGTCATCGGAAGGAGGACTGGAGTCGGGCAGAGCTGGAGCCACTTGTCTATAGCGAGACTTCCGCTCCTGCAGACTTGGTGTGAACAAGTATGACATATGTGGGAGAACAAGAACGCACCTGGGCAGCTTTGTCTTCGAATCCCTTCAAGAGCTTGTCGAAGACACCATCCCAGCCTTCAAACGCTTTTGCAAAGTTCCACGCTTTGAGAGAGTCGCGCGCAGCAGCTGACACGAGTTTCCCGCTTTTTATTGCGTGCAGCGAAGCAACGAAAGTAGCCAGGAATGGCTCGAATAGTTTTATAAACAGTGCTTTAAGCGCAGCTAGGAGATCATCCACATAAGTTAGTTGAAGGATGCGGTGATATGCAACCTGCATTTATGAATGTTAGTCGAAAGTTACTCCAGCAGTATGAACAGCGGACGTACCACAAAAATTAGCTCTAGATCATTAAAGAATGTCCACTTCACTGCATATCCATCCTTCTCGTATTTCTCCTCAGCTGTCCGCCCTTCGATTAAGGCTTCACGTATGAGAGAATTTACGGGAGACGAGGGAGAAGAAGCCAAGTGAGATGCTTCTGGGGTAAAGGAACGTGACCATAACACAATACCTCCTGTAACTAATGGTGAGGTTCATCTGATTCAAAGCAATTATTAGACCGACCTTTGTGCGAGATTGAACAGTGGTCCAGCATGGTCGAAAGTGATCATACGACTACGAGTCTGACACGGCATCATAACTGCAATTGATGACATAAGCCAGGTTTAGCTTGGCGTTGAGAAATGGACTTTGGCCCCCGCCTCGATGCACAGTTTGCAAGCCTCGCCTAGCTCACTGCATAATAGCAGTCAAGCAGCCACGACGACAGCCTAGAATTCTCTGATGGTTCAATCTAAACGGCGGATAAAATGCAACCTGAAGTCGGTCTATTTTTCTGCTTGTAACTAGTCTGCCGCTTGTAATATTTTTGTCACTGACGTTCTCATGGTCCGCAGTACCTGCAGACAATGGAACCTTTTGAGTTTCAGAGGCTATCTCTACTATGCAGTGCGCTCTTTTGCCTTTAATTGTTCGTAGACTTGATTTTTGAACGCTTCATGTAACGACCTAGCCAGTGCGCATCCTTCCTATGCACCGCTAGTTTCCGAGGTCGATAGTTATTGTCCGACGACTCTATGCGGACGCTAACCAAACACCGGCAAGTTCACTCTTTTCCTCTAACCTACGAGCTCGTTTGCACTTGCTCATTCCAACATCCATTGGCAGGACTCCATGTCATCGAGGTCAGCCACAGATAACAGCATAAGGTGCTGATGTCGATTGGACCTCCGCAGGCACCATCGCCATGATACGGCGGTGCCACGGGCTGATGTATCATCCACGGGCCCATTCTTGGCTTTCACTGCGCCGCACTGCCATGCTGGAACGTAGGACTGACAGCTATGGACTTTTCTTTGCATAATTGGATAGGACAACCGTGCTATAACCCGTTTTAGGAACCGTAGTCACAGCGAGTTACTGAAGTAGCTCCTTCTGTTGATCGAATCTCAGGGAGAAGATGAAGTGCTTCGTCGCCCGATTTTATCAACATCGCTGTCGTGTGGTCATAGGTAGCGGAAATCATAATGTATCTTCCGCTGCTTACTATGACCATTCGATGACAGATGAGGGGTCACGCGATACAAACCAAGCGGAATATGTAGAAAGAGTTGCCTTTATGAATATCGCTATCGTATGGCCACGAAGTGGCATAGATTACATTGACATTGAATCAACGCCACTTTACCGTGACCATACGATAGGACATGAAGTGGCAAATTTGTTTCGGGCATTTAAATTCCTGTACATACATGTCTCCTGGAGGCGATGAAGATGCTTCCACAGTTCATGAGCGTATGCCCTATGGATGTATGTCGTACTTTGGTGACACCGGGGTAACAAACGCTGCAAACTAAAGAACAGCAGACTTTAGTTCGCCACGCATAACCTCCGAAATTTGATTACCAGTAATCCTCGAGTTGGATACTATGTACCAAATATCAAAAATCCGACTCGGACATAAAAGTTCAGCAAATATACATGAAGAATAGCAATAATATTAAACCTTCCTCCCACTCCCAACGTCCACACTACGTCGTACAGGTCTCAACGGGGGTAAAGGCTGTGTGCTCGCACCGTTCCGAACAGAATCTGGTAGTGAGCGCATCATCGGGGCAACGGAGAGCTTCCACAGATCAGCATACGAGTTCTGCAGGGTATCCACTGCGTGAGAAGGCTCCATGGGGTACGTGTTTTGCATCAAGGGTGCATAGTTGGTGTTTGTAGGAAGGGGGGATATAGATCTATAGTCTTTCCGAATGTCGAATTTTCCTGCGTCACGGGACCAGAACTCTTGTGAGCTGCCGATGCTGGATACCCTATGCGCAGTGTTGCCCATTGTCGTGAATTCATTCGAACCCTGCTGACTTGAGCGCCGAAGAGGCTGCAACGGCTTTTCTACACTGTAACGCACGGATTGCTCATCTGATCCTCCCATCCTCATCCCATCTAGGAGTTTCATATCCGACATGGCAGGACTCGTGTAATATGAGTCTTGCTGCAGTGGTAGGGGAACTTGATTATGTGACCATGAGGGTACGATTTCTACGCCGGAATCTAAGCGAAGGACGGGCAACTCGCCGCGTTTGATGGTTTCTGCGAATTCGGAGGACGGTGCGATGTGTTTTTTGCGTCGACGGCGGAGGATGAGGCCAAGGATGAGCAATACGACGACGACGACTCCACCGATGACGCCGCCTGCTATGGCGCCGGTGTTGATATGTGTGGACGAAGTTGCCGATGAACTAGTCGTAGTTTCCGATGTTGTTGTTGTTGCCTCAGCTGCTGAAGATGATGTGATTTGTTCAGCAAAAGATTGGGGTGATGTCGATGAGATCGCCGCGGTGGCAGATGTTGGAGGCAGAACTGCAAGGGACTCAACAGTATTTGATGTAGAAGAAGCCGGGTATGTAACAGAAGACCCGGTGATGTCGGATGTATAAGAGGTACCGAGGGTGTCAGATGTATAAGAGGTACCTGAGGGTGTCAGATGTATAAGAGGTACTGAGGTTATCGAATGTAGAAGAGGTCCCGGTGGGTTCTGGGGTGGTAGCGGGTGATGAAGTGGCAGTACCAGTGCTGGCGTTTGGAGAAGAGATGACGACCCCTGGCGGGAGATTATGGGTGGACTTAGCCATCTTTCACTGCAGAGTCGACAACGACGAGTTAATGGCGCGCGAATACGCTGCTAAAACCCAACCCATATTTAACACCCATTCAAGGACACCGAACGAACACTTACAATCGACAAAGACCAGCACGAGTATAAGCACCACCCTGCATCCAAGATCCTCAGAACCCCAGGAGGCTGGTGGGAGGAAGAAACGAGCAGCACTAGGGCGATCAAAAAATAAGCAAGAAGACCAAAAAGAGCGCCCAAGGGAAGTAAAAACAACTTTTGACATGTGAGAGTGGCCCAGCTCCATCACATCAGACGTTTATCGGAGGCGGTGCACTAGATTCAGATGCGAGGTGGCCGGTGCCACGCGTGATCAACCTGTTACAAACGCTCCAGTACCAAGGCTAAGAATAAGCAACCGTTGGAGTTCCGCAAGTGCATCAGTTTTGCGGTGAGCTGACATATGCTTTCCGTCGCTTTCCGCAGTAGTAGCCGAACACTTATTGGTCACGGTATCCGGGCTTTTGCATCCACTGTTAAAGCGTACAAGATGAAAGTCGTACCCGTTCTCGTCAGCGCAGATAATTATGCGTATCTCCTCATCGACGAGCCAAGCAGGAAGGCGGCAGTGGTGGATGTATTAGATGTGGAGAAGGTGCGGGCTGTAGCAGAAAAGGAGGGTGTGGACATTGTGGCTGGCATCACGACGCATCACCATCAAGACCATAGTGGTGGAAACAAGGCGTGTTTGTTTCCTACATCAGTGATGTACTGGCCACTAACGTTTTAAACATCATACCAGACACTGGTGCGTAACGTGCCAGATAGGTACGATTGATGGTTCACCCTCATTCCACGCAAGGTTTCCACATATCCGAGCATCCCCGTTTATGGAGGCTTTGATGTGCCTTCTAAAACTCATCTCGTTGAGGACGGTGGCGAGTTTACTGTTGGTGATAATATACACGTTCGGTGGGTCCATTGGACTTCCCCTGTTTACTTTCATAGTTAACTTCAACGTTGACCGGGGGATCGCCACAGGTGCTTGGCAACCCCGTGCCACACTAGGGATTCAATTTGCTTCCATGTCACGGACACATCTAACAAGTCTCAGTCTGGCGGTGTGTTCACTGGTGACACCCTCTTTTTAGGTATGTATGCGGTAGTAGTCTCGTCACTCGTCGCATTCTTGACACCCCCCAGGCGGGTGCGGTCGTTTCTTCGAAGGGACGGCAGAGCAGATGCATGCCTCCCTTTCGAAACTAGCAACGCTCCCAGACGACACGGTCGTTTACAATGGCCACGAATATACAGCTGGCAATGTTGCGTTCGCCAAAATTATCGAGCCTGAGAACCCAGCTATTGGCAGGCTTTTCAAGCTTGCACAAGAGAATAAGGTTACTACTGGTCTGTCGACTATCGGTGATGAGAAGCAGTGGAATGTGTTTATGCGTTTGGATAAAGATGTGATACAGTACGTGGTGTTTGTTGGTCATAGCCATAACGCTGATTTTTTTGTATAGGCGGGCTACTGGTGCAGAGGAACCTGGTGCAGTTATGAACAAGTTGCGTGAACTGAAGAATAACTTTAGGGGGTGAGGGAGTACGATCATGTGATTCGAGCCGACTGAATAGGGTTAGAGCAAGGCTCTAGTGCGGGTAGTAAGAACAGCATAGTGTTCATTGATTATCTGGCTAATGGAATGAACTCAACAAATGTATTGATATGGCATTGCAAAGCAGTGGGACATGAGGCGTTACTTATGATGGTTTCGTAAACATACGTATAATTAACTCATTCCGACGAGTTTGAGCACTGCTGATCGGGCGTATGGAATGTATGATAGGTTATACCAGGTGTAGGCGAGGTATTCGATGATGACGAAAACTGATGAGATCAAAACGTTTAGGGAATCGGCAAGTTGCAGAGTTCTAGGGCTTACTGATGCAAAGTACCTGGGAGATAAGGGTTAAGGGTCAGTATAGTCTGGTAGTCTAAGGTACAGGAAAGGGAGGACGAACCTCGTTCTTAAGTACGAAGGCACCGACAAAGACGAGGCCTACTGAGCCGAGGAATACGACTGTGGCGATGATTCGTACGGGTTTGAACATCTACGCGGAAGGTGTTTGAGTTGTGCTAGGCGGAGGATATCAAACGTACTAGCTTAATTTGGGAAGCAAACTAGGAAACGTTAGTGTCAGTGGTGGAGATAAGGAGAGGGGAACTGACTCCAATGACAAAACCGGTGCCGATGAGAGACACCAAGATACCAATAGTGTACAACACTTTTGACAGAGGTTGTCATAATGGTATTTGAATGAAGAATGAGTGAAACGGACCTGCAAAACTACCGAGCTGACCCAAGAAAAGCAATATACTGCCTAGTAAACTAAGGGCAAACCCAATGATGAGACTGGGGAAGGTTCAGCTACGAATGATGAATGAAGAGTTAGGGTGCGCACCAGCCAACTGAAGCCGTATAATCTTTGTGTACGAGTTAAGCCGAGGAACTTGAAAGCAGAGTCGCCCTCGAAGAACTGAGTTTCGGGGATCATACCACCCGCGGATTCGAGGTTGAACCATCCTTTGGAGGGCATTTTGGATTTAGGATGGGATCGAGGTTGAAGGTTAGACAAGCGCAGCTTTTCCACGGTCAAAGCCTACCATAGGAACCAATCTCCTGTAGTACAGTAGTACGTGGATAGGCTTCATATATATTATTTACCTTGCTCTTCCTGTAGTACAGTAGTACGTGGATAGGCTTCATATATATTATTTACCTTGCTCTTCCTGTAGTAAATACTTTTCACCAAATCTAACATCACCCATTGAACATCACATGAAGAATATTTTCATTGGTACAGTCGGAATGGTACGACGAGACTAGTACATAAGTGCTAGAGGCTATGCTTGAAGCTTATGGAGTTGGTGTTTATTTGGATTACGCGCCTCGTGTGTTCAACGAGGCCAACTGAGTTGAGTTTTTTTTTGTTCGACAAACGATTCTCTTCTAGCTGGGTTGATAATGGAACAGTCCAATCTTCATGACAAGCTTTTCTCAAGAGGCAGCGCAACTCCTCCTCCTCCAACTTATCTTGATTCATTGTTTCAACCTATCACATCTCACGGAAATTCTGCCCCTGCTACTCCAAGCATGGACGATACTTCAGCTCCAGCTGTCTCTACATCTCCAGCTGATAGACAGAGCGCTCTCCTTTCCTTGTTATATCCTGCTGCAACTTCAATACCTGCTATCAGACCTCTTCAACAGTCTCCTCCTGCTTCCTCTATAAGATCAGGTCAATCACCTTCGAATAACAGTGAAACTCAAGGAAAGATCCTCCTAGAACAGCTCATGGGGTCAGTCAACTTTCATTCTCGCCTCACTTCATACACGAGGCCACTTTTAAATTCCTTTTATTCCATTTCTTTTCATTCCGCTTTCCATTTCTTCCTACCATGACCTCTTGGGATTTCCTTGATACATTTTATGCTGATCTTTATGATAGTACCGCTCCTCGCTCAAATTTCTCAGAGCCTGCTCCGCAACCAATGTCGACTTTGCCCCCTGCCGCTAGTCCCCAGTTTCAGTCTTCCATGGCACAGTCCTCCATGACCCAGTCTTCTATCGGAGACCCCTACCATCTCAATGAGGGCCCTTACATCCAGCAGGAGCAGCCAAGGGATACACAACCAGTCCCCCAGCCCCAACAGCTCACCCCCTCTCCCCGCAAGTCCATGTTCGAGTTTGTTTCTCCTTTCGATGCCCTTGACTCTACCTCCACCGTCAAGAAGAAACCTGTTATAGCAGGTCCTGCAAGTGCATCCAGCACAAACGAGGATTCCTGGACATCCGCTTCCCTAGGTTCTCTCAACGACCCAAAGCGCAAGTCTGTTGAGAACCTAATGGACCAGTTGACCAGGTCCCAGCAGTCCCACCACTCTGCACAGCCTCCATCTCCTACCTATGACCCTTATAGCACTACAGACGAGTATTCCCAGGTGGAATCACAGCCGACCCCTCAGCAGCAACCCCTCCAACCTCGTACTATGCCCCCGCCCCCTCCTCTTCCTCCAAAGCCGGGCCGTGTGTCACCCCCAAGGGGCTCTCCCCCCAAGCCTGCTCCACAGCAGCCGCGTCCACAGCCACGGCCGGTTGAGTCACCTCTCGGTCAGTCTCCTATCCCACCTGCGAGGCGAGACAAGGATGGATCACCCGGTCCTCGCAACACCTGGAAGAATGAATCCAGGGCCAAAGGCGCTGTCAAGGGAAAGCCACAGACGAGTCCAAGGCAAGCTTTCCATATTTTAACATGTGCCTGTACTCACTTGCGCTCATTCTTTCTTAGCTCGCAACCACAAACTATCGTATTCGATGTATCACAGCCGCTGGACGACGTGCAGGCCCCTAGGGATGCCGTCAAATCTACTGCGATTGCTTTAGTCAAGCAGGACTCTGTGTTCTTGCCTGGTACGACCATTGGTGCTACTCATTGGATTGCGTATGCCATGACCAAGGGTCGTGTCCGTGTCATCTCGCGGTCGAGCGGTGATCGCACTCTGCTTCAGCTGCCGACAGTCTTTGCACCTTCCACCTCAGTCATTGATATGGCTGTGTATGGTAATAGGCTGGCAGGTGTCACCTCCGATGGCGGCTTTGTCGTGTGGGAACTACCCGAGGTCATCACTGATGATGTACCGTAGGTGTCTTAGGGCTTAGCACATACGTCTGTTCTAATTATATTTACAGCGGGCGACTCTTGTTGTGCATCATCCCCAGCGCTGACGCTGACCCTCTTCATTCCGTCAAATGGCACCCAAAGCAACCCGACACTCTGGCAGTGGCTTCGGAGACCAAAATGTATTTACTTGATCTAGCAGACGCTGCGCGTACTTTTAGAGGAGAGCCTTTGCCACAAGTTGAATTGAACCGTATCTCTCAAGTATTTTCCGTGCCATCGGTCAGTCCTATTGCTTCTTTGTTTGTGTGTTCTCATCCTTCGTAACAGCGCTTGGTCGCGTTTGATTTTGATGTTCCCCATTTTGCACTGGCTACTATTTCCGAGGACTCCACTCTTACTCTGTGGAACGTCCATGACAAGATGCCTTTCTGGACCCACCGGGTTCGCGGCGACGACGTCCCATCGTCTTTGACATTCATCGACGACGGCATTGTCATCGGGAGGAAGAACGGTACAGTGTTCCAGCTTCTCTCCGTCATCACCAAGAACGTTCTTTCCACATTCAAATTCGTCAACGGAAACAAAGAAGATCCTGACATGTTCGGACACGTCAACTACGACTCCCGGATCCAGACGCTCTGGGTTGCCAACAATCGGCGCGACAGTCTCATCTCCCTGCGCATCGGGTTCGATGTCAGCGCTTCGTCTTCGGGCGAACTCGTTCGCGGCGGGTTCTTCGAGCAAGTCGTTGAGTTCTCTGGTCCGAAACCGACCATCCACTTCGTGATACTCTCAGCAGACGCGGACCCCACAGGCGACGAAGCGCACGCTGCATGTGTCGCTGCTAAACTCCCCCCGGGAGACCTCGCACTTGTCGCATTCTCTGTGCATTCCACTGGTGTCGATCAGGTGCTGATCAGGAAAGAGTGGTATGATACGGCTGTGTTGAACGCTCCTGGAAAGTTCCCACCTTATATGCCTGCGGCCCCCGTGGAAGTAAAGGGTACAGGGCGTCAGATGCCTCCTGCGCCTGTGAATATTAGCGGGCCTGGGCCTGCTCCTGTGCCAACCACACAGCCCTCTGGGTCCGGGTCTGGAAGTATAATCCCACCTCGTACACTCCGAACCCCTCCTTCTGAAGAACTCGAGGGCGATATCGCGCGCGATGAAGTCCGTACACATGAAGGCAAGGGGAAGAACGTCCGAGGGAAGAACGTGGCGTTCAGGGATCGCGAAGCTGCGAATCTGAACTTGAAGGAAGCGGAGAAATTAGCCAGCTTCAAGGGTGATGCGGGCGCTAGTGTTGACAATGGAATTGCAATAGTCGTCACCAAGGAGATCAAAAAGAGCGAGGAGAGTTTGCATACGCGTATTGGACGGTTGATTGGGAAGGAGATGGATAAGCAACGTAAGTGGCTGATGTGCCTTTTCCGGTGTTTTGACGTTGATCTTGGTTTTGGTTCCCAGACCAACGGATGGAAGAAGCGCGCGTTCAAGAGCAGGCTGAGGATTTCAATCGACAGGAGAAAATTCTGAAGCTGATATCGACGGAGCTTACAAGAAATACGACGAGGGTTGTTGAGATGGCTGTTAAAGCTGAAGTCCAGAATTCCGTGTTGCCTGCGCTAGAGCATATTACGAGGACCGAAGTTCGGGCTGCTCTTAATGAGCATGTTGGGAGGGGGTTGACGGAGTTTATCCAGAATGTACGTTGTGATCCTCTCGGTTTTTGGTTCTGACTTTAACGTTTGTTGGGTGTGCGCAGAGCCTTCCGAATGAGATTGAGAAGCTACTTTTACGCCCTGATATCTCGAGCCATTTCGCTAGTATCCTCTCTACGAATTTGAACCCTCTCATCGAGCGGTACATCAAGGACGCTGTCACGAAGAATATTATCCCTACATACTCGCAGCAGACCTCGGCTATGCATCAGGATATCCTTCGGGAGATGAGGGCAGAGATTTTGAATGTCAAGAAGGATTCTATGTCATGGCAGACAGAAGCTGCACGGAGCCAGGAGGTAAGTGGGGTTTCTCTCAAAAATTAGTTTGTTCTCATGAATTGGGCAGTCCTTGATCAGGGATCTCGAGCATTCCGTCAGGATGTTGTCCGACCAAGTCAAGTTCTTATCGCTGAACTCGACTGCCAATCATCGGATAGCAACTGGCAGTTCTCCCGTTCCTAGCGTCTCAAACATGAGTTCTATGAGTCAAGGCATGCATCGCTCCCAGAACCTCCCTCCTGCAACCACGCAGGCCCCAGTATATGCCTCTCAATCCCTCGGTTCGTTCTCCCAACAACCACAGCCGCCGCAGATGCACGCACACGCTACTTGGTACCCTTCAACGATCGCTGCGCCTCAAGCATCTCACCCCATCGCGCCTCCCCAACCCCCTCCCCCACCACCGCTGTCCCAGCGGTCTCCTCCCGCTCAGCATGATGCGTGGGAGGATACGTATATGGCGGTTCTGGGTACACAGGATCCGAAGCAGTTGAGGGAGCTTCTTGCGAGGTCGAGTCCAGAGGTTGTGATGCCTATGGATCGGAAGGGGCCGTTGTCTATGGCCGTTATTTTGTCAATTTTGCACCGGGTGCGTATTTCTTGGAACTTCTTTGTTGATTGGTTCTGATTTTTATTTATTAGCTGGCTACTATAATTGCTGAGACGCCTCCTGTGGACGAAGCTTTCAAGTCGTCTTTGTGGTGGATGCAACGCACTGCTACTGTTTTGAACATCAATGTATGTCCCTGTGTATTGTGCGACTGAGGTACTGATGTTTTTTTTGGACTTTAGGAACCTCTAATCGCACCATACGTTGCGCGGGTAGTTCCAAATGTGAAGGCTACGCTGAATACTACCAAGCAGCGATTAACGATTCTCCCTGGCGGGCCCCAGACGATGGATGCGGCACGGACTATCTCTGAGATTCTGGATATTCTGGGTCGGAAGAGTGCGTCTACGCCGCAGGGGGGTCTTTGAGGTTTGATTTTTGTTTCTGAGGGTTGTCGTGAAGGCTGCCCTATTCTCATGCAAATAAAAACATGAAAACATACTCCAACGCGATGCACGCCACCCCACCATTCCTTTTACTCCGTTTCTTTTCCCCAGCGATGATGATGAATGTTACGAATGCTGTTAGACTCATGAAATTTCTCTTCCGCATGTCTTTTTTGCTTTGGTACTGAGTCTACTACTGACTGTTTGACTGCTTTCGATGATACTATCATACATACTCTGTGTTTCGTTTGTAGTAGTGCAGATTTGAATCACATGTTATGGTAATTCTCTTCGAACGTAATTACTTTCCTTGGTATCAAACCTAATTTTCAATGCGGCCATGCCACTAGTACTCATTTGTTCCTTGTTCCGAGAAGCCATGCACATCTCTGGCCAAGGGAATATCTGCCTATCTACCGCGCGGCGCCGTGCCATGCACTGTATCAATCTCAGCTATGTATGGCCATCACGCGTCCCATGATCACGTCGTCGTATATTAAGTTTATTCGTCTCGGTCAAGGCCATAACCAAAAGTAACACGTTTCGTGATCACGATGCGTTCCCTCCTTAGCAGAAGATAGGCCATCGGAGTCTTCTGCCTGCAGCTTCGTTACGTCTGATTGTACGTACGGGCGCCGCTCTGCTACTGACTATGGCAGACAGCAGGCTTGCGCTGAGACTCCCGTCTTAGTGATGGTATCTGCAACTACCAGAATATACCTGATTGCCCTTCATACGTCCTTGGCTGGGATGCTGTGGGGGTTGGATACAGGTACGCAGTCATATTTCAGACCTGGGTCAACAGACATCTCTAATCAGTCATGATTGTCAGGTTCCATTGGTCCTATTACCCAGATGGACCAGTTCTCTAGCTCTATCGGCCATCTCTCCTCAGGCGTCCTCGGGATTTATGTCGCGTGTATCCTTCTCTCCGCTTCCTTGTCTTCGCTATGCAGCGGTTATATAGCTGACTTGCTATCTCGCAAGTATGGGATCCTGACTGGAGGCATTGTAGTCCTTCTGGGAACGATCATTTCCGCCTCTGCGAAATCTTTCCCTGTTCTCATATGCGCACGGCTGATAACGGGAATCGGTCAGGGTCAGAGTATCTCCGTCGTTACTATTTACCTCTGCGAGATCTCTCCACGAGAGATTAGAGGAACAGTTGCGACGGTGTTACAGTTGCTTATCACTATCGGGATCGCTTCGGGGTATTTTGTTGCGTATGCGTCTTCCAGAATTAGGGGTGAGTTGGCTTGGAGGACACCCTTTATTGTGGAAGCGAGTGTGGCTGTAGTTTTGGTCTCTGGAATGGCTTTTATGCCGTACTCTCCGCGATGGCTCGTCCAGAGGGGGAGGATAGATGAAGCTCGTGCGGTTCTTCAGAAGCTCCGTTCTAGCAGCGAATTCGTAGAAGACGAGCTGCGTCTTATTCAAGGCAGCCTCGAGGAACAGAACCGGGAAGATGCTTCTTATCGTGAGATATTTCAGAAACGATACATCAAACGGAGCGTTCTAAGCGTGTTTCTGATGTCTTTTGAGATGTTGTGTGGGGTATGTTGCTGTCCTGTACAGCCGATGATGGGTCTCGGATGACATCTTCTGGCTTCTAGATCGATGCGGTCCTTTATTACGCTCCGATCCTGTTCACTCAAGCTGGGTTTACATCAAATCGAGCAGCATTCCTTGCGTCTGGTGTTTCCGGAATAATCAACTTGATATTTACGATACCTGCTCAACTGTGGGTTGACAAGTGGGGGCGAAGATTTCCTTTGATCGGTGGCGGTATCTCTATTGCTGCTTGTTTCATGACCATCGGTACTTTGTACGTGATCTATGGCGGAAAAGCCGAAGGACAGGTGTATTTGAGCGGCAAAGGACCGCAATGGGCTGTGATCATACTCATATACATGTTTGTGGTGTGTGTCGCGCATGTCAAACCACCCAAAACGTACTAAACGAGCTGTACGCCAGGCGAGTTTCTCATGGTCATGGGCTGTGGTGGGTTGATTCATCATTCACTGCCATGCACGAACCTGAGTTGATTCATCCAGGTCATTAAAATATACGCATGCGAAATAATACCCACGCGGCTTCGTGCAAAAGCATGTGCTGTCCAGCAGGTAGGTCGCGTACTCTTCTCGCTTGCCTGCATGATATCTGACGTCTATCAGCTCAGCAATTGGCTGGTGAATTTCGCTGTCGCGCTTACTGCGCCGCTTTTTCTACGGGCTTCTCCAAGCGGTCCATATTTCTTCTTTGGATCAGCCACGCTGTTCACCACTGCCGTCTGCCACTTCTTGATGCCGGAGACCAAAGGAAAGAGCTTGGAAGAAATCGAGGATTTGTTTGAGATGACACCTCAGGCGGTGGGTCACTCTGTATCGTTAATGGCATGATTTTCTCTGGTTTGCAAATTACGCATTTTCACTGTATATTTCACATCTTTCTGGTGATGCACGGTATGCAACATACTTTTTTTTTTATCAGTGACAGCACAATTATACTGGAGTGCCAGCGATTACGAAACACAAGAAGACTATCATAAGTTCGTGGCCGCGTTGTTAATGTTTGTTTACGCGTTATAGTGACAGTTTACCGCAGCATGCAGGTCCTCGTTGAAAAGTTCTTCCGAACTGTAGCTACGCATTCTGATCAGCTAATTTTCAAAATGTGTTTATATTCATATGCATATTCTGGATTGTACGTCCTCTGACCCTAGACGTCTGTCCCATGATACGCTGCAACGTTTGGCAATGGACGTTCATGAATACCGCTGCTAATTGTGCCTAGGTCCACATTCTAGTTTTGCATCATTCTAATCTCTAATAGCTAGACCCAAGTTCAAATACCAGGTTTTGGTCGTCCGGTTTTTTCTTGGCTTTGCCGAAGCACCCTTCCTTCCTGGCGTCCTATTTCTTATATCTAAATGGGACAAACGGGATGAGCCCTACACGAGAATAGCTCTTGTTTCCTTAAAATTCTACTCAGCTCTGCATTCGGATCCCTTTTTGCGTCTGGTATTCTTCACGGCATGAATTGTAAACTTGGTCAAGCTGCATGAAGGCAAGTGACGATAGCCTCTTGTCACTCATTGGAGCTGAGTGATCTGTAAATGGTTGAGTTTTATATTAAAGGAGGCATCATCATCCTAGTCGCGATTTGCGCGATATTTCGTACTGCCTGATTTCCTGCACGACACCCCGGAGGAAAGAGCACACGCCTTTTCTCACCTTCAAGAAGATGGTAGTAAGGCTGACGGACAGATGACCATGCATGGACTGTGGGGTGCCATGTCTGACTGGAAAGTGTGATGGTTTTCAGTTGCGTTCATGTTCCAGTACCTTTTTTCGGTCACTTCCCGCGTGCGTTTGCGGCTCTAGGGGCATTTGCTCTTACATGGTCGGTCAACCATTCTGATGGGAAAATCGCATCTCACTGATATCAGGTACTCCGACAAGAAGCAGAGGCGTCACAAATACCTCCAATGTACTCGTTGTCCTTGCATTCATCATACTGATGAACACAGCCGCGCGTTATATTTCGTTGTAAATAGGGCCACCGCTCATAAAGCGTCACTTCTTGTACTCAGAGACACAGGTTCCTAATGACTCAATTCATCGCTGGATATCTGACGCTATGGGTGTGGGCCAACAACACTTTCGCCAGAGAGCCTGTGAAGTGAGCTGTTGCCATTCCTTCACATTGACGCAATGGGGCAGACAGGCAACGTTGTTGGTTCGTCTGTGACATGGTCATCGATTCCTCGTTCTTGGTAATTATCCACGACTGCACTTCTCTCATAGGTACGCGTGGGCGTTGACATGGGGCCCATATCCTTACTCCTATGCCGTCAGCATCCCAGCAATTGGGGTTTCCATGACCACATTTGGCGAGATGCATTTTTATTTGAAGCATCTGAATGAGCAGATTGTGAGGAACAGGAATGCGAAGGATATTAAGGAGCTTCGGGGCCAGATTGGTTTTAGATATATGGTGTAGTCGAGGACAGATCGTTTCTGACCGCGCATTTTTTGTTCCTTGTCCGCTGAGCGTAAGGGGCGGTGTTAGACATTACTTTAAAAACGTAAAAGCGATTAGATCTAGAAGCTTGAATAGCATGCTCACGGTGTGCTTTCCTAGTAACTTATACTTTTCTGGATGATGATCCTTCGTCGGCGGACATAAACATAAAAGGGGCTGAACAATTACTATGAGGATTACTGCAGTAAGCGCTGGCAACGACGCACCTTATCAGTAGGGGTGAACAAAAATCTTGCGATTACCCGAGGATCAATAGCAAGTTGGAAATGCGGCGCCGAAATATAAAACACGAAGTCGCGGAGAACGTCGATAGACTGTTGCTGGCTTTGTGTACCATGTCGATCCTCACGCACACAGGAAGTTCCAACATGCATGTCAATTAATCTCGGTCATCACGGTGGCAAGCTGCATGGGCACAGTGCCAGCGTCTGTTGCTGGTTTTGCACATGTGGATCTATCGTGGATCTTCATGCACCATGCCATCAACTCCACAGAAAGTTCTAATATGTACCAATGTCAATTAATTTTGGCCATTACGATGTCAGGTTGGGGGGCAGCCTGAGTGCCGGCGTCTGTTTCGCGTGGCGCAAGGGCTTACCCTAGGGGAAGGCCTGCATGCGCGTGAGAAATATCTGAAGCGCTAAGGTCATGAATGAGGGCACTATACCTCAAGGCCTCACAGCTGAGTCCCAGTGAGAATCGAACAGTGCAAGCGCCTGTTGCTGGTTTTGCACATGTCGATCTACCGTGGATCTTCATGCACCATGCCATCATATCCACAAAAAGTCCTAATATGTACAGTGTCAATTAATTTTGGCCATCACGATGGCAGGTTGGGGGGGAGCTTGAGTGCCGACGTCTGGACTCTGTTTCGCGCGGCGCAAGGGCTTACCCTAGGGTGAGGCCTAAATGGGCGTGAGAAATATCTGAAGCGGCTCAATGAATAAGGGCTACAAATTGATTACTAGTCTACAGGCATAGTCATATATAGTTTAGAACTCCGTTGCGGTAACGTTCGGCTGACATGAACTACTTCCAAAATTCCAAATAACTTCACCATCTCTTCATAAAAATCAGTCGTTCAACCTCACAATGAATGGTGCATGTTATAAACATTAATTGAAGTTGTAAATTACATGTGGAAGTAAGAATTGTGTGAAATATTCAGGTCGTGACGACTCACTGGCAGCTGTGAGGTGTAGTTACTAGTATTCAGGTTTTTCGCTTTAGATGTAGTAATATTCGTTTCAGTTCTGATCGTTCTTGGCTGTGTTGAATCGATCGGTCCCCTTTCTTATGGAGGGTTCTCTCAGCTCCAGCCTAAGCACCTTGTATGCAAGTGAGTGCGCGTGAACCTTATTTTTTTCTGCCACTCGGAGGAGGCCTCGGTGAATAGGAGCTGAAGAAACGATTCGCATGTGCATGTGACTGTAGGCCGACAATTGCCGAGAAAGGTAGCGGGTTTTGAGCTGGCCCTATCGCTTACATCTGAGTAGAAACAGGTGAAGTCAGGCCATCAGCAGATCCGAACATGAAGTACTAGGTGTGTCGCAAGTACGAGTTTTAGCCTTCCGGGACTTTTGGGTTTGACTCGTGACGCAGGCGGCATCTGACACTGAGACTAAGCATGAAGCAACTTGAGATTCCAATGGCAAAAGTTCCGTTGCGAGTCTACTAGCTAATATATCGTACCAGCCACAGCGGATCCAAACCTTAGTTTACAATGACGAGACCAGATCATCACGCTTGTTCAACGCGTGCAGGATCATTGGCGGGCTTAGGATTTGTAAGCCTACAAAGCGAATTGAGACAGGTTTAAACAAGGGTGTCATTCGCTTACGATTTGCCCATTGGCACAAAACAGAAAACGTGGATCGTAAGGATTCCGTTGAGAGTGAAGGCCAAACCACTTAAGGCCATTATGACTTGGATAAAGATATTTCTAGAGGAGAAGCAGGCAATGAAAAGAGCTGCGCCAAGAAAGTATTATGCATCATCAATAGTAAACTTTGCTGACTCACTTACACACAAACAAAAAGAAGGCGGAGACTGACAAACAGACTGAAGGGTAAGCCAACCACAACAGCAGATAGATAACGTGTTCTCGTGTCATGTCCTGCAGCATGCGTCAAACTATGCGACACCCCAAACAAGCGGAGCTCACTTTGAGGCATTCCATGTCTTTGTGGACAGTGCTAGTTTCATAGATGACCACGAGCGCAGCTCCTGATATTACACTGAGCAATGCAGCACTAAATGAAATCACGGCGAACACATAGGAGGCTGAAATGTCATAAGCCATCAAGCTACTTAGGGGAGATTGTGAAGTCAGGAGCAAAGCAGTGGTTGCGAGTATCAGCCCGGCCTAAATTCCAAATGTTTAACGTCAGCAATGAAGACGATGTCCAAGCGTACGGTGACGTTTGAGTGCTCGCAACGATTGATCATCACTTTGACATGCTCCTTCCATTCATCGCCGCATGTGTGTGCCCAGTGATCGATGGACGTCCGAGAGACTGCGACAACGCACAGGACTTCGAATAGTACTTTCAGAATAGGATTAGTGATAGGCGGAAAGTTTTTCAGGATTGGTGAGGTCGCCGAGTTTTCAGCAGTATCACTAGGCATCGTTTCAAAGTTCACTGATGGTAGAACGCAAAATGCGAGTGTTGTGGGGTTGAGCTGTTGTTGAATGGAGTTGACGTACAGGACGAGCTTTATACTTGCACGTGTTCGTGGTTCCGACTCGCAGGCAATGTTTGCAAGAGATCGGGAGACCAATCTGCAAGATCAACGACCACGCTGAGTGCACGACAATTTGAGCGCTGAACTTCCATTGGTGAGAGCGCTACGCGGAAAACGGCAACATCGCCATAAACATTAAGAAAACCTGAATCTCATGTTCTCAAGAACCCACCAAATCTTCCGTAGAACCGTTCTTGATCCGAGTCATTGTGTCGGACTCGTCACAGAGTTCGTCGGTAAACGTTTGAACGATCAGCGCTCGGCACCCGGCACCGACGCAATGGTTCTATTACTTACTCCATCAGATGCATCAATACTTGGCTCATTAATGCGTTGACTGTAACGGGGCCGTCAACGACTGGCCTCTTCAAAGTGACTTTGGTTTGCGAGGACTCGGAGAAACTCGGGTTTAGCGGACTGCTCGTGTCGTTCGAACTTCGTCCTTGATGTTGACATAGGAGGATGCAGATGGCTGGACTCAGATGGGCTGTATGTGTAGGATAGTATTGATCATCTTCTATCCATCGTGCATGAAGTCGATTCAAAGACTGTATGTGGCTTGCAGTGCGACCGTAGATTTGAGGCGTCCAGTTCAATCTAACCCAGACAATCGTGATAGACTAAACGAAAGAAGAACTATGTGACCGTCGTTGTTTCAATGCGATGAAAAAGCTCGTTGGGATAATTAAAGGAACACGTTCATCGTTTGCGGTGTTGTGACGATTGATCATGTGACACTTCTATTCCCTGAGTCACATCATTTGCAGATTAACGCTCAGACCCTCTTGTTCTCTTTACATAAATATACGTTAATTATCACGCTTTAAAGTTGAACACTGTACATGCGGAGCCTGGGCATCTATTCTCTAAGGCATGGACAGTCCGCATGGGCGATCACGAGGCAGTGTATATCTAACATATGTGATACTAGGCTGAGGAGACACGACAGATTCTTATCGAAAGTTCCGCTGCTACTATACAACCCGGAGGCGTCCGAACCCTAAGTGGTCTATAGCAATTATCACATCCAGTTGAAAGCAGCACTGTCAAACAGGGAGGCATGTAGCACCTACACTATTACGATGCACGTCAGCAGCTTGTGTGAGGGTGTTTTTTTCCATCATGGATGGGCCTGCAAGGCATGGTGAGACTGGCAGAGCCAGCAAGGAAGTTACTAGCTTACTTTTTGCCCACAACGCCGAAAACGTAGAGCGTAAGGCCTCCATTTGAAAGGAAGGCCACACAACCCAAGATAGTTATGATGTTGACGACACCATTGTCAGACCAGAAGCAGGCGATAAAGACAGCTGCACAAAAGTAAACGCCATACTCATAAGTAGGTCTAAAACATCTATTGCCTCACTTACACACGAACAAAAAGCAAGTAGCGATTGACAGACAGATCGAGGGGTATGCCATCCATAACAGCAGCGCAATGACATGGTGTCGTGGCATGTGCTGTGTCTTGTGTTAAATGGTGGCCCAGCCCAGACAAACGGACTCACTCTGAGGGTTTCCATGTCTTTGTGAGCGGTGCTAGTTTCGTAGATAATAAGCACAGCAGATCCGGATATCACGCTGAGCAATGCAGCGCCAAATGAAACCATGGCGAAAATGTACGAGATTGAAGAGTTATAAGCCATCATGTGCTCGATAGGATTCACGGACGAGAGAAACATAGCAGTAGTTGCGAGTACGAGCCCGGCCTAAAGTCCAGTCATTGAATGCTAGCCACAAAGATCAAATCATATCAAACATACGGTAACGTTTGTGTTCTGAAATCGATTGACCATTATGGAGACATGCTCCTTCCAGTCTTTCTTCGTTGTATCTTTCCAATGGTGGAGATTCTCTCGAGAGACTGCAATAATGCACAACATTGTGAATGCAGACCTCAGGATAGGGTTATTGGGAGCTCGACAGTTATCAGGGACCTCAAGTTGAGGGTCAGAGTTTACAGACTCGGACATCGTCACGGTGGGACTAGTAGGGATTGTCATGGCTCGAGTTGCTAGTAGAAGAGGGCGATCACAAGGTAGCCTATATATAAAATGTTGACGCATAAGTGTATCACACGAAATTCAATCGTCAGAGAAACTTTGCAAGAACCGTTCCAAAATGTGCAGGACACCGTCAGAATCACTGCGTGCAAAGCTCGTGTTCAGAAAGATCGTGAGAGCGGGATGTTGTATGTCTTGGTATGGCTGACTGCGGAGGGAGCTAGTTGCGTTTTTCTAGAAAGAACTCGGGAATCAAATTCTGGTACTTCTTGAGCGCTTAAGCGCTTAAGTGCCACTGGCTGGCCCACCTTGCTTGCAATGCAAGGTACATATCACAATTAACGGCAAAATCCGGTCGGGTTTGTCACCTACTATCAGCGACCGCTTCAAGCTCAGCGCTCACTAGCACTGGCAGCTCATATGTACATATAGCTAGCATCAGGAAACCGCAGAGAAGAAGGGCTTCATAGATAGAATCGGATTAAAAATTAATGAATATTTAAAGATTTGCAAAGTGATACGGACCTCTCCCTGGCTTCCTCCTCCCCGGCCTCCTTGGTGGTCCCTCTTTCATAATCACTTCTTCCCGTGTTCCATTTGTGTTTCATATCCCACTGCGTAGCACATGTACTATTCAATAAAATTGGGGTTTGAAAATAAATCATTACAAGCATTTACAGCCTGAGCATTCAGCACCTTTGAGGTCCAAAGCATTCCAGGTTTCTAAAGCTTTGTTACAATTAGTGGATATTTGCCAACTACATAGATGAATAATTGCAAACTGACTGTCATACCTTTGATAGTTTCGCATCGGATATTTCTCATTTGGACTACAATTGTGAAGATATTATACTCCCGCTACCTCTAGTGCTCGCTAATTTCACCGTTTTGCGGTAGATCCATCCAATTTGTCCCTTTCTTTTGACAGGCAGTCTCGCCCTCTTTCGGGCCTCGTCCGTACGATCACTTGCTTGCTCATGCTCCTGTCACCAAGACCTCGTTCACTGGCCGTTTCTAACAATAATGTCAACCCAAAAATACCACGACCGGTCCTATGACATGTTTGAGAAACACTTAACTATTCCACCCTCAGTTGCGTATATTTCTCGTGACTCTCCCAATCCAAAGCTACGATCAAAGTATTATATTTCCAAATTCGTTATGCAATACATGTGTGGCACTTGAACGTTTTTTGTTCCAGTTGTCTATCGGAAGCAGACTCGAACTGGGCCCTTGAAGGACTGTATCATGCAGTGACTGAGGAGTAATGGTATTTTCCGACCGATATCGGAGATCAGAACGCTTCAAAACTAGTCCTGCACGGGATCAAGCTTCCTGTGTGCAACAAACTTAGATCATTACGCCTGCCTTGTGGTTAAGGGGTTGCGCCAGTGGTCGTGTAGTGCCGTAAAGCTCTCACCCATCATTTCCGGATACAATCAATGCCAGAACACTAGTAGTGACAACGTGATGGGTGGTTATTTGAGTCCTGCGTGGCCTGGAGAGAAATTAGCTAAGGGGGATGGTGAGCATTATTTCGTCCTCGATGAGCGACCTCGGATCACTGGTCGACTTTCGACCTGGAGCATCAGAACCTGGGCGTCAAGCATCACTTTTTAGACCCTAGATACGCACCTTGGAAAACATAGTCTAATCGTGATAAGCGTGCGCTCAATTCGGGTTTATGATACAACCAATGCAGCGTTAGTGAAATGCTTCGTATTTTGATAGAAGACTTGCGTCTTTTTCCAAATTATCAATCGCATGACAAAATATTTGGATTGCTGCGTGTACCTGCGCGCAGATCTGGGGTTTCCCATTGTCGACGCAACGATCACGAGATAAACGCGTGTGCATGTGTTGTCGAGTGCTGCCGCTACTAGTAGTGAGGCGGTGACGAGCGAGCCTATGACGTCGTACTCTTCCTCCAGTGGTCTGGACTGCACCCGTTTCTGTCAATTTGATTCGCGATGGTTCCTTTTCCTTCTCACCCCCGCAGCCCACCTTTTTCGGGCAGAACACGCAACTCGGGGCCGGGAGGCGCTGCGTGCCTTCGCCCATATTGCTCAGGGCTGTCCTCATCAAGGTCGTAGAGGACGGCGTGTTAATAGCGGTAATATCATTTGGCGTCTTTTGAAACCAGACTGTCATCAGTCTGAGTGACTCGCAAAGATATAGTGCAGTTGTACTGCAGTGCTCAGAATCCACGATGAGTTCTCTTCAGTTGAAACTCCGACTGCAGCTAAACGCCTACGATAACGTTGCTGTGCTGGTTCTAAGAGTTTTTAGACCACCTTTTTCGGGTCCGGATGGCAATGAAGCGCTCGTCGTGACTCGTGACCAGCTGGCAAGCAAAATCTTATAAGACTTTGACTCATGGCACGGTTCACGCACCAGTACTTGATGCCTTTCATAACACCCAGGCGAGCGCTTCTCTTAGGAAGGGACTCTATAAGCAATGTGTCAAAGTAAAGTTAGTAAACGCTCAAACCAGAATTTGAATTTCACTGGCTATCTCCGTTCCCACAATCTTTCTCAACACGAGTTATGTGAGTGTTTTGCACGCAATTCGGATCCCTGCTTCTCTGTAGTGATCCATTATGCATACACGTTATAGATAGTATTGCCCTTTTATGAGCGCCAGCTTTCAAAAGCAGCTCGGGACCAGCCTCGGGTCCCACATCCAGCGCCTAGAAGTCCATCATCCCTGCCATGATGTCCGAGTCTGAAAACTCTCAAGTCCCCGAGAGCTGTCGAGCTCCCAATAATCCTATCCTGAAGTTGGCATTCAAAATCTTGTGCATTATTGCAGTCTCTCGGGAGTCTCTCGACCATTGGAAAGATACAAAGAATAAAGACTGGAAGCAGCATGTCTCGATCATGGTCAATCGATTTCAGAACACAAACGTCACTGTATGTTTTGATATGATTCGATCTTTATGGCTAGCGTTCAATAACTGACCTTTAGGCCGGGCTCGTACTCGCAACTACTGCTCTATTCCTCTCGTCCGTACCTCCTATCGAGCACTTGATGGCTTATAACTCTTCAATCTCGTACATTTTCGCCATGATTTCATTTGGCGCTGCACTGCTCAGCGTAATATCCGGATCTGCTGTGCTTGTTATCTATGAAACTAGCACCGCTCACAAAGACATGGAAACCCTTAGAGTGAGTCCGTTTGTCTCCGTTGACTCACGATTTGACACACGGCACAGTACATGCCACGACACCAGGTCATTGCGCTGCTGCTATGGTTGGCATACCCCTCGATCTGTCTGTCAATCGCTACATGCTTTTTGTTTGTGTGTAAGTGAGGCACTACATCTGTTTAGATCTACTTATGAGTATGGCGTTTGCAGCTATCTTTATCGCCTGCTTCTGGTCTGACAATAGTGTTGTCAACATCATAACTATCTTGAGTTGTGTGGCTTTCCTTGCACACGGAGTCCTTACGATCTACGTTACCAGCGTCGTGGGCAGAAAGTAAGCTAGTAGCACTCTTGTTGGACCTGTCTCAATATTACTTGCAGGCCGGTCGATAATAATAAACAGCTCGCCCGCACAAGTTGCTGATAAGCATCATGCTGTATGTCTGTCTTTGACAGTGCTACTTATGACTGGACGTGATAATCGTTATGGGCCATTCGAGGTTTGGATGCTTCGGGTTGTATGGCATATCGGTCAATAGAATAGTAAACTTTAGTTAAGAACTTGTCGTGTCTCCTTAGCCTAGCATCACATCTATTACATGGATATATCACTTCGTCTCTTGGTAGCTAATGCGGACTCTCCACGCAGCAAAACGTTTTAGAGGATGCATGCCAAGCGTCCGCATGTACAGTGTGTGTATATTTATGTAAAGAAACCAAGAGGGCTGGGTGCCGATCTGCAAAAGGTGGGTGTCACACCGCCGACTGCGGATTTAAAGAAAATTGGTGGAACGAGGATAGGGATAGAAGCGATTATCAATCATTCAGCCTCACAACACCAGAACGATCAGGAACAAATTCCTCTATACCAACGAACCTTTTCACCGCAGTGAAACGACACAGTCCACGCATATTTCCCCTAGTATTTTTATGCTTGGCCGAGTCAAGACGAATTAGATCGGCTTGCGGACTTGGAGTCGATCATCCCAAGTAAAACTCATCCAAATTATGCATCCTCCGATGTCAAGACCAAGGAAGAACAAATACGGGTAGTCTGTTAAACCCGAGTTTCTCACAAAAGAAAGTTGCTTTGAACAGTCTTACCGTCGCGAGTCTCAAAGGTCTGGCGGGATACAACTTGGCATTACGTTCGTAATAGGGCATTGGAAAGAATTCGCAACGATGATAGACTGCGAAATTTGTGGCAAAATATACAGATGGAAAGAGACGCTGCGTCTAAGAACAATAATCATTTAAAGACAACGTGGCCAAGTGTAAGCGTTGTCACCAAAAAGATCATAGGCGCGCTCACTGTCAAGCGCCTCTCTTGACGATAATAGAGTCTGGTAAAGTCTATCATTAATCTTAGGCAACAGTATGAATGCAAGTATCCAAGGCGCTATTGATGAGAACTGGGGTGTTGTCACAGATTGCTACATGTGTCATCGCGAACCGCAAGACCGTGTCCCTTGAGGGAGTTTCACTTACAGGAAATGCGTATGGAAACCCAGCGAATGCTAGACTAAGCCTTTAGGGATCCAATACAGTCATGACTTATTGAAGACGCTGGGAGGCGGAGATGGAGATGGAACGCGATCGAACAACGCAAACAACAAATAGTTTGACCTGAAAACCAAGTAAAATGAACTACTGATCGAGGTCCCTCTCTGAAAACAATAAGCACCTCGTTACATATCGGTACAGAGAACTTACTTAAATCTTGATATCTAAAGTATCGAATAGGGTCCAAGTCTGCCAATCGAGAAAGTAACTCTATGCACTCCTGTTTCAGGGTTTGGGAATCTGGGGAGTGATTTTGAAGTAAAAGTCGCTTATAGTGGACCAATGACTCCATGCACCCTGTAAAAGAATGAAATAGTTGTGAGATCAACAAACATAACCGCTTGCATTTACTATCAGGTTGCTCTTGGAGCAACTCGAAAATGAGTTGTATCTCGCGTTCTAATTGTGCTTTGTTTTCCCCTGCTCAACACACCAAGTCAATCCATGTTAAATTGCATATGAGAAAGTCTGTTGTCGAACCGGAACCAATGAGCCATCTGTGGTATATCCACGCGCTTTGATCATCCGGGTCGGTGTATAATGCGTTGCTTACAAGCTCGAACTCTGGTAGAGAAAAAGAAAAAAGCTCGGAAAAGTCAATCCGATCGAAGAGGGGCACATACCATCATCTCTTGACTGGATAGGATCCAGTTGACCACTTTCCCAGAGTCCTATCAAGGTCTTGGACCTTTGATGCCATGCACTAAAATTGGAGAAATTTGCTCCAATTTTGCGAGAAGTGTAAGCCAACTCTGATATCTCAGGCTTTCTTGTAGGCATGTTTACGAGGATGTATCTGCGATAATTCCAAGCGTGGACTGGAGGGGGTGGGTGTCAAACATGTGCGGATGCTGCGGTGAGATGACTGACAGTTCCTTGGATCTGCGTCAAGCATCCTCTCTGCTACAAAGAGTTCCTTGTCCCAATTCGCCTGTCTCCACTCCATAGACGGTATCTCATTGCGCTCAGGCCCGTTTGGGACATTCCCGAGACACCAGCGACGATGATTCCATATCCAGTAGACTTTCGGATTTGCTTTCAAGGCTGTAGTGGTCAATGAAAGCTCGTTAGAGAGAATGTCATTGATTTGCTCGGGAGTACTGCGAGAGCTCTAATTTTGAGGAAATTTCGCGTCATGTTCGTGCATGCGCACCTCTGAGGAAATATACCGTTGAGTAGGATATTTCGACGGTAATTCCACACGGTGTAAAATTCAGGGTTGATCTGGAGCAAACGTTGCGTTAGTTCAAAGGCGTCATTGCTCCATTCCTGTTTCTTCTTCTACAAATATTTTAATCAGAAGGATGACAGCACACAAGCAAGAGCAATTCGTACTCGAGATAGCACGTCGTCTGTTAAAGCGAGGTACTCGTCGATCTTGGACTTTTCTCGTTGTTTCTTTTCCGCAAGAGCCTCGGGAGTCTGTCTAATACGTTTGACGTTATGCTGTTTTATGCTCATTCAAGATGTATACAGAACCATCTGAAAGCGGTTCTTACCATCGCAGTCGCAGTGGGTGGACAGATTGTAATTGTTTGATTATCAAGATTTACTAGATCTAGAGAAAAATAAATAATTAAATACTCTTTCCAAAAGCACCAACGCGCTGTGCTTTCGTTCGAAACTTAATTATCAGGATCTCAAAATGCCTTCGGTTGCGGAGAAGTCGACTTCAGTGGACTTACTGGCATCCCAATTTCCTGTGACACTTCCAATACCGACACCCACAACCAATTCAAACTTGCTGGCAATCAAGGATGTTCAGCGCGAGGAAGACCTTCTCCGAAACCCATCCTCTTTTCGTGCATGGTGGACTGCAATACATACGACGAAAGAAGCCTATAACGCGCAGCTGAAGGCAGAGCAACGCACGAACGTGCCTGATGAAATCGCGACACTCCTCGGTCCAGTCGCGACTCCACTAGCTAGGCATTCGTTGCAGTGTTTAACTTACCTCTACGAAGCAGCTATCGTTCAGTTTCCTGGCTCGTTCAAACTATGGAAGTCCTACCTCCAGATGAGAATGTCCTATGTTCTCGGCAGACAGGTGGTCAAGAAAAGGGCTGGCGGAAGGAAGAAATTACCGGAAATGAAAGATGCTTTAGAGGAGGAGAAGGAGGACCTAGAGTCATGGGAGGGTGGCCTTAACGGAGTCGTAGGTTGGGGGGAGTGGAGATCGCTGATTGCTACATATGAAAGGGCTCTGATGTGGTTGCCCAAAGTACGCTCTCTTGCCAGAAACTCGTGTTTGTGCTGACTGCCGAATCATTTCAGCTACCCAGATTATGGCTAATGTACACATCTATCTTTTTCCACCCTATGTGCCCACCTGTCATCTCACACACGCATGCTCGTCGGACATTTGACCGAGCTTTGCGTACTCTGCCGCCTTCACTACATGCGCGAATATGGGTTCGGTATTTACTCTGGGCTGAGACGAAGGGTGGATCTACCACAGTGTCTGTCTACCGGCGTTACCTTGCTGTCGATCCAAGTGTTACCGAACACTACACCTCCATCCTACTCTCTCCTATAGACTCTGTGCCACGACCCCTCGAAGCTGCGAAGCTCTTGCTCTCACTGGCAAGAAAAGCATCGCGAGGGGAGTACGTCAGTCCCGAAGGAAAGAGCTCATATCAGCTTTTAGGAGATTTCCTTGATATTGTCGAGCGATTCTCTGATGAAGTTGGGCTTGACGTGGATGCCACAATTGAGTCCAACAAAGAAAACGCGAAAGCTGACGCGGAATCTTTGCAAACGGATGGGCAGCTCGTACGTATGGATGGTCCCCCTGTTCCGGTTGGAGCTGGTGGAGCATACGATGAAGATGAAGATCCTCTTAGTTCACGGAAGCTCAACATAGAACACATCGTTCACAAGGATGGCCTTGAAGTTTATAAAGATCAAGCTGGCCGTCTCTGGACTGGGCTCGCGACATATTGGATCAAACGTGGCGAGTTTGATCGGGCGATAAGCACCTTTGAAGCGGGTATCGCAACAGTATTGACGATCAGGGACTTCACGCAGATTTTTGACGCGTATGCAGAATTTTGCGAGTCGTTAATTAATGCAATGATGGAAAGTCTCGAGAGTCCAGAAGAAGATGACGACGATGAAGACACGAAGGAAACTGAACGGGAGATGGACATCAAGATGAAGGAGTTCGAGGCTCTTATCGACAGAAGACCATTTTTAGTCAACGACGTTTTGCTCCGAAGAAACCCAAACGACGTCCAGGAATGGGAAAAAAGAGTTGCTCTTTGGGGTGAAGACGATGAAAAGGTAAGTATTGGTTTAAAGGCTGAAATTGGCTCATCTGATGCGTACTCAGGTGGCCGATACGTACACCAAAGCACTGGAAACTATCAATCCCCGCAAGGCTACTGCCAACCTTCATAGACTTTACGTTAACTTCGCCAAGTTCTACGAGGAAGGTGGAGCCTCAGGTTCGGCAGAGCCTGACTTGGACAGTGCCCGTAAAATTTTGGAAAAAGCCACCAAAATAAATTTCAAGGCGGTCGAGGACCTCGCGGACATTTGGTGCGAATGGTCAGAGATGGAGCTTCGACACGAGTGAGGAACACCATTCAAGTTTTAACCTGAACTACTAACTGTCTACTCACAGAAACTATGACGAGGCCGTCAGAGTCATGCAACGTGCTGCTGCAATCCCTAAAAACACCAAGATCAATTATCACGACCATGTGAGCCCGTTTCAGCGGACTACTTTCCAAATTTGCTGACTTCCGACAGTCACTACCCGTCCAAGCCAGATTATTCAAATCCTTGAAGCTCTGGTCATTCTACGTTGACCTTGAGGAGTCAATAGGGACCGTTGAATCGGCAAAGGCTGTCTATGACAAAATTATGGATCTGAAGATTGCCAACGCTCAGGTTATCGTCAATTATGCTGCCTTCCTTGAAGAAAATCAATATTGGGAGGACAGCTTCAAGGTGCATCTCATCTGATCACCGTCTTTTCGGCTAATTTTCCAACATGTTTACAACCAGGTGTACGAGCGCGGCACAGAGGTCTTCACTTTCCCCATATCCTTTGAAATATGGAATATTTATTTGTCGAAGTTCGTGAAGCGATATGTACGTGTTCTTGTGCTTAACTGTTACCTGTTCCGTCTTGTTCATACCTTTCAGGGAGGATCTAAGTTGGAGCGAGCTCGTGACCTGTTTGAACAAGCACTAGAAAAATGTCCACCGAAGTCGTGCAAGCCTCTGTTCCTGATGTATGGTCAACTGGAAGAGGATTATGGTCTAGCAAAGCGGGCCATGTCTATCTATGAGCGTGCAACTCAGGTTGTCGCCGATGAGAACAAATTTGAGGTACGTACCTAGTTGCATTCCATAAGAACCATCGTTGACATCATGATAATAGATGTACACTATATACATCGCGAAAGCCACAGCCAATTACGGTCTACCAGCCACCCGCTCAATCTTCGAGCGCGCACTCGAGGTTCTTCCTGACAAGCAAACTGCTGAAATGTGTCTACGTTTCGCAGCATTGGAACGCAAACTCGGCGAAATCGATCGGGCTCGCGCTATTTATGCACATGCTTCCCAATTTTGCGACCCACGCGTCAATCCCAAGTTTTGGCAGGAGTGGAACAGTTTCGAAATCGAGACGGGTTCGGAAGATACATTCCGAGAAATGCTTCGTATCAAGCGGAGTGTCCAGGCCCAGTTCAATACAGAAGCATCATATCTCGCTGCCCAGACGTTGTCGGCGCAACAAAATGGTACCTCAGAGCAACCATCCACTGCTCAGCCAGCAGACCCGATGGCTGCTGCAGAGCAGCAAGTAAAAGGTCCTGCATTCGTTGCAGCCAAAAAGACAGCTCTTCCAAGGGTAGATGAGGATCAAGCTTCGTCTACGCCAGACTTGCCACCACAACAGGCCGATAACGCTGATGAGATCCATATATCCGACGACGACGAAGAAGACTCATAAATGATATGCTATTGTTACATTATATTGGAAGTGTTGTTACTTTCTCTAGTTGTCTGTATATCATCTTGTGTCCCATTTTTCAACCTCTGCTTCACAAAGGTCCTCCCATTTTGCGTCCCAACTGTCATCACTTAGGAAAGGCTGCTCAACCCATTGGTTGATAGCCTTCCGAGAGTCTTCGAATGACACTGTATGACTGCGCAAGGTGTCAACTAGTTCCTTATGAAGTGCGAGAGACCGATAATACGGAGTTGTCAGCTCAGACAAAGACAGCACTGCAAACCCGTCAGAAAAGTCACGACAAGAGTAATCTTAGCCTACCAAATTTCTCGATGGACCATGAAACCCACAGAGGTTCCTCGTGGCACCATTGAAAGCCCTTTAACCTCTCTGCTTCAAACATCAGAGCCTCCATGTTATCGAGTACACTGCTCATTCTCCGTAATAGCTTCGACTGACAGATGTTCGTTATTATTCAATCACAAGACAAGTACCATCTTACAAGCTTCGTGAGAACAGAGTCGAGTTGAATGATACATTCATCCATCACGTCGAGCTTCGGGGCAACCATGACCGACCTAGGCTGCGTATCGGCAGGAACCATGGCAAGTGCATTGCTGAAGAACTTCATGATTACCAACCGCTCAAGGACGAGAGATGAAGCACACACTCCAATTCGGTGCGGGAATCGACTAGAGTTCGCGCATTTTTCAAGCCGTCGACGAGGACGATGTCATCCCATGTATTTGCGATCGAGCGCAACTCGTGGAGCAATGTTTTGAATTTTCGATGAATAGATGCATCAGAAGCCCTGGATGGCGACGCTGGCGTGACTGATTTCTTTACTTGTGATACGGGAGATGATGTTGGCGTAGAAGGGCCATGAAATGACGCTAGGCGCTTGCTCATGAATGCAGCCCAAGACGGATGCTGTTTATTTCAGAAGCCTTTACCAAACAAAGTCATTTCCACTCTCGACGCAAATGGCTTGCATTTACCGATATCGACGATGTCTAAAATCACCGCGGATCACTCATATCTGTTGAGATCAGCAGCTGAACTCGAACTGACAGAAGTTTGTCCTTCACATCGCTTTAAGCTGTTCGTCGCTCAGATCGATGGTAGGCTCGCAGACAAAAGGCGGAGAGAACGAAATCTCTTGGATCTCCGATTCAGCTCACCGGCAACGCGATCGACATTCAAATTCGTGGCAACTATGCATGGATTGCTGAGAGTGCGCATGTAGCTAAGAAAATCGATCTGGAGGTACGTTTTGATGATGATTTGTGTCGCTCGAACCTGATCACGACGCGTTTTGTAGACGGGAAAGACTTTACAGATATATAGAGGTCACCACGCGCCGGTGACCTGTCTCGCGTTTTATGATAGAGTCCCGAATTCGGGTGACGAAAAGCTTCTGATAACTGGGTCTTGGGACAAGGCAAGGGATAGTATACACAGTTGCTCAAGTGATGCTAACGGAGTCGCTCCGCTAGACTATTAAAATATGGGATACTAATGCATGTACCCGAAGCATTTTATGTCCTTGGCAGAAACTAAACGCAGGTCGTCTCTTGCAGACAAAAGGCCTTATCTCAACGACGGCTGCTCACGATGATTTTGTCAAAACTCTACTCGTCGTGCCATCTGTGAAGCTCTTGGTCAGCAGTAGCTCCGATAAGATTGTCAAATTTTGGTAAGAACGGACTTCTATCATACTACCAGTCCTAATATCTGCGCTTAGGGATCTAGCTGACGTCCTCGAGAAGCCTCCGCAGCCTGCTGGGTCAGTGTCGGCTCATAGTCGCCCGGTAGAATGCATCGCTGGAATTGCCAATGCCGATAGCTCCGTGACGCTCTTCACCGCTGACACTATGGGAGTATTGAAGGTGTGGAAGCTAGAAAGAGAAGGCGGGCCGCGGCCGAGGTGGCGAAGCACTCTTCAAGACACTCTTAACCATCATCGAACACGCATTACTGAAATCATTTATGATGCAGGTTACATCTGGACAGGTAATAACAATCGCTCACCATGTCACGCCATTGTTCAGCTCACTCCTTGCTACAGCGTCATCGGATGAAACAGTACAAGTCGTTCCTTACCAACCAGGATCCTCGGACCAGAAACCCATTCCACCCCTTACGCACCCTTTACCTGTGCGAGCCATTCTTCCACTGGGACTCTCAGACCTTGAAGAGCCGTACATCGTGACTGGATATGGGGATGTTATCCGCTTGTATGATGTCTCGACACCATCCGAACCTGAGGTTTTAGGGGAAATCGACGCGCATTGGCACGATGTCACTGCGCTGAGATTATGGATTCAGAAAAGTCGCACAGACGACGGAAGAACACGCATTGAGCCTTGGATAATCAGTACCAGTCTGGATGGTACTATTCGTAGATGGCGATTTAGTGGTAAGTTTATATGGTGGGTATCGAGATACATCCAAATAATCTCTACAGAACTCCATGATTCGAAGCCAGACAACCCTGCTGGACAGTCGAAAGCTACGGTTATTGCTCCCACTCCCCAACCCAGTGGTGATGCTAAAGATCAGGTTGAGATCACGGAAGAGGAAGAGAGAGAACTCGCAGAACTCATGGAAGACTGAGATACATACTTGAGGATGATCTGCAGCTGTTAAGTAGGAATTGGGTAACGTTGCTGCTCCCATCCAGGATAAAAGGGGTCCTCATTCAATGTCCTCTCTTGCCAATCTTTTGGGACCCATCCCTTATCCTCTTGCTCCTTTGCCCACTCTCGTAATGCAGGTATAACCTTGTGTTCGATAGACCATGTTCCTTTATACTCCATGATTGGCTTTTTTCCTTCAAGCAAAATCTTCAAAAGTAACTTCGGGATAAATGGTTCTTCACGGAAATCCGTCACCGGCGTGAATAAGGCCTTGAAGTTAAACACGATAGCGCGGGATTTTGGCAGGCGGCGTAATGTTTGCCAATCAACTCGCATGTGAATGTCGGAAAGAGGAAGGTCCGGATTCTGATGTTGACGATGAGTCCACTCTGGTTCATCCGTCTGAAGATAGAGAGGCTTCCCGATTTCGAGGCCCCAGGATCCTCGCTGGATGGGCTTGTTACAAGGCATCTTGGAAAAGTACCTGTAAATCCATTGCGCCGATCTTATAAGTGAGCCTGACAAATTTATCACATTACTTGCCTGTCCATTGAGAACGCCATCTTCTCCTTATAATCTGGGACTGGGCCATGAATTTCGTGCAGTGGTTTGCCTATCTTTTGACCGATATTCCAGCCAACTGCTGATGTCGAGACGGCAGCTCGTAAGGTGTAGAGTCCCGTATCAGGGTCTTCCTGGGTGATGAGAAAGTCCTCTGGGACGTTCTCGAGTAAGAAAACCAGTGGATGGATCGTTGAAATGTTGGCCGTCGAACCGAGGATGTGGTTGCGGAACGTCGAAGTCCACTCGTCAAACTCAAACTGTTGAGGGTACCTGAGGCAGAGGTACTGAATGACCATTTCCATCAACTCCTTTGAAGCTGCTTGGCTACCAGGCAGCTCATCTATGACACATTTGCCATGGAGGGCATGGATTTGCCGCCGTTGCGTAATGCGATCGCAATATGTACTCTCCAGTTCCAGCCAATAGTCTGGTTCCAGATTCTTGAGGGCTAGAAGACAGATAAGCGAAGTATATTAACGGTGATGCAGCCCGCATACACATGTTCTGATGATATTTCCATCTGAAAGGCCGGTATGGACGAGGACGAGCGTGAGCTATGTTAAAGCCGTATACTGGCTTTGGATGGGGGAAACCTGTCAACTGAGCAAAGTCAGGTAGTCCTCTGCCAGCCACGAGGGCGGCTTTCTGCCTCAAGAACTTCCAAAAGCCGCGTGGAGAAGTACTTTTGCCGTAACAAACGGCAGCAAGAGTTGCGACGACTGTGATTCCTACAACGTTCAGTGTGTTTATCATGGGTGTGGGACACTGGAAGTGATTTGAATTGACGCATATCAGGGTGAGTATTATGTGTCCTTGCTAGCTATGATAAGACGGCACGAGACCACGAGACCAAAATTAAAAACATGTTCTAACTCCGATCGGTGTCGGCGAACTTGCACCGTCAAACATAAGTAATACCAAAGCGAAAGCAGAAACATGGCTTACTATCTCCTTGATTCTCAATAGGCTACAATTTGTCGTTGCCCGTAGGAAAGCACTGAGCGAGTCAACAAATATTGCAATTGAGTCCTGGAGTTGTACAATGACCCAGTGCCGCACATACTCACCTGATGATAGGTGCAACCCAAGCCAGGGCAACAATCGGGGTTTAATATGCAAGGTCCATACAGTTTCGAACATGCACTGACAACCATAGATGCTGTCAAAGCAACAACAACGTTGGTGAGGTAGAAACGCATTTTCTGTGCGAGGTAAGTTTCTGAGGGGGATTTCGAATGATATCACTAAGGGGGACTACTATAGGACAACAGCCAGCTTTTATATCATGCATGGATACGGTTGTGGGCAGAACTCAGGGTTACTAGTTATTGCCGGGGTAGAACTCCTCAGTTCTCCGCCAAGATACAAGGTCGTGACAATAATCTGCCTAGCCATATTATCCGCCACTGCAAGAATGCTACTCCCGATGGAGCGGGGCGCTCTGGCAAGGCAGGTCGGGAGTGGCAGGGGTCCTGGCGCTCTGGCAGGAGTCCTGGCTCGTAGTCGGTCCTGCATACAGAGAGCCGTAGCCTCCCGCCATAGAGGTCTGGCCTTGGTTCCCCACACAGTCCTCCCCGTTACACAGATCTTCGCCGAGAGCAAGACAGGTAATGATGGTGATTCTGCCAGTGTTCGATTTGGAAGAGTCGTTGTCAGATTGCAGAAATTTCAGAAGTGTCCCTTTGATTATGACCCTCGAATCGTAATCTATCTGCATGCATCGACATCAGACAATTCTCTTCTTCGTAACCACAGAACGCTCACCCGAATCACAGGACTATCATCCTAATCGATCACAAGTGGCCCGAACTGCAGAAATGGGTTGAACGTTTGGGGTGACAAGCCGCTGTGCAGATCGACAGCTTGTGAGTCATTTTCCCGCTCTACTTATGTAGATATTCATTTAGATTGCCAGCTTTCAATCAATTTCGCATTGGCGAAACCTGAATATCAGGTGGTGACCTCTGGTTCATTGCGCAAAGTATTTGTAGCGATTTGGATGTGCACTCGTGATCAAGAAGCACATCCCAGGCAAAAAGCTATCAGTATTCTGAATTTCCTTCGTAGCCGAGGTGTATATGAGAGTGTGTCCAAATCATTTCAGTCATTGTTTTCTAGGGCAGAGCATATATCAAAGCCTTCTTTGGAAGCTATAGCGTCCTGGCACGGTTTGTGTTTTGTAGGTACGAAGGATAGGATTGTTGACCACGTATCGAGGGGGGTAAATGCACTTTGTATGCGGCTGCTTCTCATGCAGGATGCTCTCACATCAACGATGAGTTGCGCTTTGAGAGAGGCGTTGAGGATAACGATATCAGGACCCATAGTTCAATTCGCATGTTTCTCCTGACACGAGCCAAGAGGTCGCCAATTTGCAAATCCGTGTTCTGAGTTCGTTGCGCAAAACAATTGCGCGTTCGTCAGCAGAACGAAGACATTGCAATAGAGAAGGAAAAGGCTCAATATGCGTCTGATTGGCCACGCATTGTGTCAACACAAAGAAAAGAGCGCTTGATAGTTTGAACAAACATGTTCTGAGGCATTGGCTACTATTGCAAGGATAGGCAAGAGTTATCTTTCGCTGATTTCGATATCAACGTCCTGATATGCGCTTGTTCAAGGGGCGCGTTTGGACTGTCCGCAATCCAAATTACGTGCGGCAGATGCGATAGCAGGAGTCCAAGGGAGGACAGTGAATGACAGACAGTGCAGAAGGCCATCGAACGAGAATGGTTAGGTAACGACTCCGGAAGATAAGAGGTGCTGAATGGCGCATGGTACGAAGGTACAAGATAAAGCAAGAGTGGTAATTCATTCGACACATAATAAAATTGTGTTCTGCTCTGCTAACGTGGGTATCGGGGATTGGCCGAGAAGAATGGTAACGGGTGCTGGCGCTACAGTTCTGAATCTTATGTAACTAGTCTGTCTATTTAAATCCATTTCCACAACCGCCAATACTTCAAATCGAAATGCCCTCTGACGCTCGTGCCCCGTTGATGAAAATCGATCTTCCATCTCCTGAGGAGTTCAGGAAGAGGAAAGTTGCCCTGGTCTCTGGTTAGTTATATCTTCATCTTCAGCTTTCCTGTCGCCTCTCCAATGTGGTTCGGTTGATGCGCAGTAAATATCATAAGCGATCGTGTCTTACTACACATTCACTTGCTGGCTTGTCGTCATGTCGTATGTATGCTGATTTGAAATTGTATAGGAATAACTGGTCAAGATGGTTCATATCTGTGAGTATCTTTCTCGTATAACCAGTCGCTAGTTACATATCCATTCTCCACCTCATACAGCGCAGAGCTTCTGTTGGAGAAGGGATATGAAGTGCATGGTATAATCCGTCGCTCGTCCAGCTTCAACACCGGTCGTCTAGATTCTCTCTATGCAGATCAACATGAGCGTGCGTGTTCAAATAAGATCCTACGACTTTCACATTAATCACTCTCCCCCCAGGACCCAACAAATTCAAGCTGCACTACGGTGATCTCTCCGATAGCACCAACCTTGTCTACATCCTCGCCCAGGTTCTCCCCACAGAGATCTACAACCTTGGCGCTCAATCCCACGTCAAAGTGTCCTTCGAGATGTCGGAATACACTGCCGATGTCGATGGCCTCGGCACACTCCGCCTTCTCGACGCCATCCGTACCGTCGGCCTCGAAAAGCACACGCGGTTCTACCAGGCCTCGACCTCAGAACTCTATGGAAAGGTCGTCGAGACCCCACAGAGCGAGACCACGCCATTCTACCCTCGTAGCCCGTACGGTGTCGCCAAGTTATACGCATACTGGATCACGGTGAACTACCGCGAGGCGTACGGCATGTATGCGTGCAACGGTATCCTTTTCAATCACGAGAGCCCGAGGAGAGGGAGAACATTCGTCACGAGGAAGATCTCCAGGGCAGTTGCAGATATCAGTGTCGGCAAGCAACACTGTTTGTACCTTGGTAACATTGATGCGCAGAGAGATTGGGGACATGGTAAGATTTCGCCTGTCGAGTTCCATCGCCTCGAGTGAACCATGTCCTCACAGCTAAAGACTACGTCGAGGGCATGTGGCGCATGCTTCAGCAGCCTACACCCGATGATTTCGTTCTTGCCACCGGAGAGACTCACCCTGTGCGGGAGTTCGTTGAGAAAGCCTTTGCGGTTGTCGGGGTTACGATCATGTACGTAACCTGTCCTGACGTACATCATGTCTAATGTGTCTATGATGTCACATAGGTGGCGCAATTCCGGTGTGGAAGAAGAGGGCTACGATGCTCAGACCGGACGAGTGGTAGTCAAAGTCGACCCACAGTACTTCCGTCCTGCAGAAGTCGAGTACGTTTTCTTCATCACGTATCTTCTTGCAGATTCTGATGCTTATATGCAGTCTTCTTCTCGGTAACCCTGCCAAAGCCGAGCGTGTCCTTGGATGGAAGCGCAAGGTCGACTTCGATTCCCTCGTGATAGAGATGGTGAAGGCGGATTTGAAGGCAACGAAGAGCCTCGTGGAAGATCAGAACTGATGAAAATGACACGGCCATAGATTCAAGTTGCAGCTGTGCAACCATGTACAATTCAAGGACTTTCTTGTGGACTGATATCCTAGCATCCTCGCAATCAAATTTGTGTTCGAAGTATGAAATGAAGATCCTACAGCGGTATATACAGCTGCAATAAAGATACAATAACATATTCTTGTGAGACGGTAATCTCTGCTACTACCAGAGTTCAGGGAAATTGTCGCTCATAACTTCGCTTTGCCTATCATATGAGCCGAAGCTGTTTTCAAGTGCGCAGCTGCTGTTGCAACCAGCTCATCGACGCTAGGTAAAGATGTCAGTAGAGTTCAAAGTGGAAACAGGCCACCATACATCTCCTTTGCTGGCTTGATGTCCTGTGATATCTATTAGTGATTGCGTTTTAATATGATCGTTTGACGCACATTGATGGATCCTGCTACCTTGCCCATCAACCCTACATATATGAACATGTGAGACAGAGCAAATCAAACCAAACGAGCATTCCTTACACATTCGGCCCTCTAGAGATTTCTCGGGATGATTCTCTAGTTCGACATCGTGCGGGACATGGCCCTGTTCAACGAGCTTTGAAATTTCCCCTTGTCGCTGGGTCTCCCATTCTGCAACATAAGGAGTCTTCCGCACATTCAACGGACGACCAGTGTATATGAGGGTGCGGACGATGTCGTCATAACCAGCTGAGACAACTAGTTCCTTGTGTCTTGGAGGAGCACCTGCTTCGGTACTAGCTACAAAGCGGGTGCCGACCCAGACACCGGATGCACCATACCTTGGTCCAAAAAATGTCACTAACGAGGAAGCGTAGGCGTGGGAAGTACGTACGAAAGTGCGGCAGCAAGACCACGACCGTCCGCGATACCTCCGGCAGCAACGACGATGACCGGCTCACCTGTCAAGGGGCTTTTGGCGTTCTTGCAAATATCAACAGTGGTGGGTATCAGAATGGAGAATGGAGTTTCGCCAGTGTGGCCACCTCCTTCACCACCTTGTGCACAGATGATATCAACACCTAGAAGGATGTTGGAAACGGTGAGCGAGCAGGAGTGAAACTAAGTGGGCATCATACCTTGCTCGAGGGCTTTCTTGGCATGCTAATGACATCGATTTAGATACATGCAGGGTACATCTCGTAAGGAAGCGTATTACCTTTGGATGACCGATCATACTAAGGGTGGATTTAGTCGATTGCAACTTCCAAGTGCGACACAGATACATACTTCATGACCGGAATTCCAGCAGCATGAAGCTTGTCAACAGCTTCTTTTGGCGGCACTCCGACGGCAGAAACGAAAAGTGCAGCCCCGTTGGTTATAATGATGTCCAAAAGCGCATCAAGTTGACCGTCCGTATAATCATACTAGAGATCGGTGTTAGACATGTCTTTGGGTAGAAAAAGGAGTGCTTACATTTGTCTTCCGAGCACTACCACCCACTTGAGGAAGCAAGAGGTCTACGCCGAATGGTGCGGACTTATCCTCCAAATAGCTCTTGAGTTCATTGATAGATTCCTGAAGCATCTTGGGGCTCTGACGGACACCGCCAATGACACCAATTCCGCCAGAATTGGTCACTGCTGCAGCCAATTTAGGCCCTGCGGCAACGTTCATGCCTGCACACGCATGAATGTCGGTATGAGAACTATACGACAGTAGAGTCACCTGCAAGCATGACGGGATGATTAATCTTGAAGAGGCGCGTCAGAGGCGTCGAGAATACTGGCTGCGAGGACGGCATGATGGAAGATAAGAGCCGAGGGCGCGAGAGCGCTAGCTCTTCCACGTTGTAGCCATTTGAGTAAAGTTGCACGTAGCAAGACTAGCGGCCGCCCACAATTGGCCGGGCTGCATTTAGCCCAATCACGTGCAAAAATCGACCCATGATTTGATGACTCATCAAGACTATCTTTACTTTTGCCATGGCAGACAAATGTCCGGTCGACCACGGTAGTCATTCTTCTAACCAGACCTGTCCTGTCGACCACAAATCTCGTACGACATGGGCCTCTGTTTTTCCAGGGAGCAATTCTAGACATCCGGTCACACCATCTTCGCTCTCGACCGAGCGCGAGGTGTCTTCGATACCGCGAGTAGACAACGGTAATTGGGTATACCCGTCGGAAGCTCAGTTCTTTGCTGCCATGGCACGCAAGAATCACGATCCGCATGCCCCAGATATGAAGACCATTATTCCTATTCACAACGCCGTAAATGAACGCGCTTGGTCAGAACTGATGAAATGGGAATCTGGGAGAGGTGGTGAAAAGTGTGGGGGAGTAAAGCTTGTAACCTTCAAGGGCAGACCTAATGATATGACCCCAAAAGCTCGATTAATGACCTTGCTCGGGTACGTGCTTCAGCCTACGGCTCGCCCGGGGAACGCTGATATTTATTTCGTAGGTACTCTGCTCCCTTCGATCGTCACGACTGGGTGGTCGAACGATGTGGAACCCGGATCAGATACGTGATCGACTTCTATACCGGACGGGGGGCAGGGCCCTCGTCAAATAATGTCTCTTTCTATCTTGATGTCCGGCCTGCCTTAGACAATTGGGAAGGGGTGAAAATGAGAGCCGAGAATATTTGGCAGGATTGGTTTGGAAGTGTTCGTAGTAGCAACACCCCATCTCAGTCATGAGTAGTCTCCGTAACTGTATATTCACTTCTCCAAGCCCCATACATAATTTATATCCCTCTCGTGGTTGACTAATCGTGAATATATCTAGGACTTACAGCCATGCATATGGTTTGTGGAACGATACATCACGCCTATTCTCAGTTGTCGTGTATCGATCCAGCTTACCCTTGACGAAGGACCAAGGCTAATTTAAATCAAGTCGACCTTGCCTTTGGTATGTAATTAAATCCTATAGGGGGGGATATTTCTGACATTCATCGTCCAGTCACCGAACTTATATATGTTGATTTTTCAAACACGTGACTGACGTCGCGTCGCGATCGACTCTGTTTATTGGTATGCAAATATTGTGCAAATAAGGTTCAAACCTGGCGTATAAATACCCCCTGTTTGTCGTCGCACTGATATCCCTCAGTCAGTTCCGCCATTCTCATCATTTCACGCCCGCCAGCATATTTCCATTCATTCGCCAATATGATCTCTACTACTACTTTGACCCATGCCGCCCGTGTTGCTCTCCAAGGCTATCTTACAGCCGTTTTCTTCAAAGAAATCGTCGTCGACCGCACTATTCAGGTCGTGTCCAGATCAGAGAAGGTCTCCATTGGCCTTGTTACATCCACTGTCCGCTCCTCGACAGCTGTCCTTCTTCTAGCCACCGCTAAAGCTGCGCAGCAATTCCTCAGCGACGATCGCCCGTACGTCCCTGCTCATAAGGACGTCAATGATACCGCCGAGCTCCACGCACCTTTAGCTGGCGACAGCATTGTGGATTCTACCTCAACAACCAAGGCTTTTGGAGCATCTTCGTCGCGTGCAATGACTGAATCAACTGAGCCCGCTTTTGACGGCCCCGCCGGAGGCTTATCGACAATTGATTCTGACACGACCCTCATAGCCTGCGATGAGGACTTGGACAAGAATGTCTTCGACGACGACCTCGTCCTAGACGCCACAGACCTTGGGTCGCTTGCTGACGAAAGCACTTTCTACGAGGTAAGAAATGGCGAGACTTTCTCTCTGAATTTTATCAACTAATGTTTGAATCTATAGGACGACTGTCAGGCTACAACACAGCGCCTTGCGGACGACGAACGGGAACACATCTTGCACGCCGCATCTGACTCTCACACTATCAACAATCTAATCCGAAGAATGGCAGCTCTTTCGCTCGACGATGTGCCCTCTCATATTTCATCATACTCTCTCGACAATGTATCCTCTCACGTTTCAACCATTTCTCTCGACAATGTACCCTCTCACATTTCAACTATCTCTCTCGCAGATGTACCCTCTCAATGCGACTCTCATACTATCGACAATCTAATAAGAAGCACGGCAGCTCTTTCTCTCGACGATGTACCGTCTCATATTTCAACTATGTCTCTCGCCGATATACCTTCTTGTCTGTCTCCTTCTCTCGACAATGTATCCTTTGACGATGTACCTTCTCATCTTTCAACTCTTTCTCCAGACCATGTACCCTCCCACTTCGCTCCAATTCTCTCTCTCAACAACGTATCTTTCGACGATGTACCCTCTAATTTCTCAACTCTTTCTCTAGACCATGTATCCTCTCACTTCACTTCGACTTTCTCTCTCGACAATGTATCCTTCGACGATGCACCCTCTCATTTCTCGACTCTTTCTCTAGATCATGTACTCTCTCACTTCACTCCAATTCTCTCTCTCGACAATGTATCCTTCGACGATGTACCCTCTCATTTCCCAACTATTTCTCTCGACAATGTATCCCTCGACAATGTACCCTCTCATCTTTCGACTCTTTCTGTGGACCATGTACCCTCGCATTTCTTAACTCTTTGGCTAGATCTCGACAAGAATCCCCCCCAATCATCGAAATGTCAGCCTCGACGCGCCGTAGTACACGACCACACTATCGACGACCTAGTTTCAAAAATGGTAGCTCTTTCTCTCGACAATGTTTCCTCTCAGAAACATCAGTCACATCTGCACGACCACGCTATCGACGCTCTATTGCAAAATTCAGAAGCTCTTGCTCTTGACGACGACAACGCTATCGACGCTCTACTGCAAAACTCAGAAGCTCTTACTCTTGACGACGACTACACTATCGACGCTATATTGCAAAATTCAGAGGCTCTTACTCTTGACAAGACTCCCGCTATCAACGCACTTTCTCTCGACGGCAACCACGCTATCGACGCTCTACTGCACAATTCAGAAGCGCTTACTCTCGATAATAACCACGCTATTCAAGTCGACGCTCTACTGCACAAATCAGACGCTCATACTCACGACAATGCCTCTCAATCATCGGAACCCATGTTACATGATAACTCTGACGACCGTTCCAGTCACTGGCACTTGCGCCGCAATTCCACTAACACTCTACTCCGAAACATCGAAATTATCGATCCTCGGAATTTCAACCACGACACACCCTACACGACGATGCTATCGACACCATACTTCGAAATATGGAACCTCCTATTCTTGATGATAACTCCTCACAGTCGCTAAAACGTCAGCCGCAATACACCCTAGAGCGACCACAGTATCGACATGCTACCAGCTGCTGGACGTCTGCGAATAGTGAGTAGCCTACTTATACTCTTACTACCTCTCTTACTGATATTATGATGTTAGAAAATAAATGACGCATCGTTCACAACGCATCTGGTGTCAGGTCCCCTACGACCCAACACCTAGTGGCCTCCCTCGCTGTCCCCTACGACTTGGAGTCACATTATCCACGAGGTTGAAGGCCCTGCACATACTGCGCGCCAACAGATCAGCTCTTCGATGAGTCAGAGGTCCCCTACGACCATATCTCGATGACGCGTCAAACGACACAACGACCTCCTTCATTGTCCCCTACGACCTGGAGTTATTCCAAAGAAGTTGAAGGCCGCCGCCCGCAGTTCAAGTGCCGCACATCCTAGTATACTATCCAACAGACTAGATCTTGTTTCCTCCACTGTACAAACTACAAATTGTCTTCAATTCATTGTCTCCTTTGTTGGTACGGTCTACTTATTTTGATTATGAACTCATTTCTGTAATCTACGTTGATTAAATTTATTGATATATATTGTTTCCATTCATTTTCATGTATGCGCAACTCGATACTGTGTTCTGAATACAATGTTCTCGCTACGCAAGACGTTCTTGAGGGTCTGAACATTTCTTAAGCCAATTGCGATCGTATCACCAGATCGCTCCATCGCGAGCAGAAGAGGACGAAATTTTGTTGTCCTATCTCCATACATATTGTATCCTCTGCTCAGGGTTGAATCATGCTCCAGTATGAGAAACATACTCCATAGTTCATCGTTTCCCTCGTATTCGAACCTTTTTGGTAGGCGGCCTCTCTTCGGGCTCATCCTCACTTTTCTCCTCATCGCTCCCCACTTCTTCGCTGTGTTCGTCATCGCTGCCACCTACTTCACTTATCTCCTCGTCTTCATCCCATTCACCATGAGCCTCCTGGTCAGATTCGTCATCCTCAGCATCACCAGCTTCCTCATCAGAATCCTCTGGGTTCTTTCGCGATCCTTGTTCTTTTTCTGTTTTCTTCCGTTGCACGTTACTTTCTTGTTCCTCCCTTCTTTGCTTTCGCAATTTCTCCTTGGCGACATGAGAAGCTTTGAGTGCAGCAGCTTCGGCTTTTGATTTTTTGACTACACGATAAAAAAACAATCAGTTTACCCTTGCATTATCATATGATTGATTTGCGACGCACCAAATTCATGATACAGCACAGCGCCCTCCTTCCCTGGAACGCCTTCAGAAATTTTAATGAGCCTAAGCTCCATCCTCGGGCCAACTTCACTCAGTCGGACAGCCTTCTTTTGCCCCTTCTTGTTATTCCGCCCAACGTAATCATCCGCCAATGACACCGCATCCCCGTCATCGCCAGCAGCGCTCGAAGCTGATGATGCTGCAGACTCATACCCATCGCTCCCTGGGCCAGGCTCCCCTCTTTTTCTAAGCAAGAAGTCCGCGACATCTTTTTCGTTTCCAAGGTCCAAGAACCCACTGGAGGAATTGGCTGACGATTTTTTGGGGGCGCCTTCGAGCACGCGTCGGACGCGCTTTGAAACGCCGTATGGTTTTACAGTGATAACGTAGTGCCTGAAGTCGACGGTTCCTCTTTCAGGGTTGTATGCTATCAAGACGATCCGACGGCAGTTGGAGAGTGACACTGAGTTGGGGGATAATGGAGGGAAAAGGGATTGGAAGGATTTCATGAGCAGTGGAAGATGTGGGGGTGTTTCGGGAGAGGGTGGAGGGAAGGAGGCGAGGACGACCTATAAAGTTATCATGGGTCGTATAAGACTGATGATCGAAGCTACAACATGTCACTTACCAATGGGGCGGTGAGATACTCCATCCCCATGCTTCGCGAGGATCGAGAAGTTTTCAAGATGTCTTTCATCAGGCTGTATCGTTCGATACGAAAGCTGAGGGTAGGTCCTGCGGGAAGTCGAACCATGCGCAGTGAGGGCGCGACATCTGTGACAGTAAGAGCTAGTAAATGCGTGACCCCCAGCGCAGGAGCCATAGTCAGGTAGTCTTTTAATTTGTTACGGTTACGTTCCTGCATTCTGATGTTAAAGACGTTTGAAACACAAAGATTGGTCGGGCTCACTTTTAGACGACTCGCTGTATTTGGTTCCATGACTTTTCGCACATCGCGAACAAGCTGCGTGAGGGAAGAACCCACTTGTCCATGTTTGATGATAAAGGACTTAGGTGCACCGTCGTTCGCGTGTTGTGCAGTTACACCTGCACCCTTCAAATGCGTGCGATTTTTGCGTCTACGAGCCATTGTGATTTTAGGAAACTTTTTCTTTCGTTAAAGTCACAAACTAAAGGCGGCTGTTTGGCTCTATTTGACAACGCCTTTAGGATTCAACAAGGACAATCAATCCAGATAAAACATGCGGAAGCCAATCTACAGGTTAAAGTTCAAGATTAAATAAATAGTTTCAAGATGTTTGGTGGTTCAATACAAACACGACAGGAATGATACAACATATGGCAGGTCAAAGCTACATACGAGACGGAGAGCAGAACGATAAAACAGAGGTGTCGGTTGGGTAGCTCACGGATGATATCCTATGCAAGGGTACTAAAGACACAGAAGGAGGCTATGAAAGAGAGGCAAAATAAGGGGGAGACAGATAGAGAAATGTTTATGCTATAGATCAGCTGAAAGTCAAGCAGCGATAAATAATCTGGAACCTCGGATTAGAATTCAAGGAACTGATACGTTATAGGGTCAAAGCGCCGATGGAGAGGAGGGGGAGCTTCTTCCATGACAAGCCCGGGCATGTCTTCGAGGGTTGGGTGAGGAAGGTTCAAGAAATGACGAGTGTCATCCAGTGACGTCGTGTGGGGGATGATCGGTGCCTTTGATCGGTGGAGGTAAAAATTAAATTTAAGGTAGTTTGACAATGCTCCTCACCTTGATTTCACATCGTCCCAAAGCTTCCCAATCAACGCCTCGGAACCAAGGATGATGGAGAATGTCTTGTGGTCCACCTATCATATTACCAAGACGTTTAGTCCGGTCAGGATGTAAGAACGCTCTGATCAACTCTTTAGAGAGCCGATCCATGGTGCGTGGCCAATTAATACTGCCTCGTAGGATTTTCTCGTAGATACCATAGGCGGTTTCATCAAAGAATGGTGGGTAGCCGACTAGCATCTCGTAACACAAAATACCGCATGCCCACCAGTCCGCGGCTTTTCCGTGGCCGTCTGACTGGATTATTTCTGGGGCAAGGTACTCAGGCGTGCCACAAAGGGTCCAGGTACGGTCGTCGACAATCTTCGCAAAACCAAAATCGGTGAGTCGGAGATAGCCTCGAGAGTCAAGGAGTAGATTTTCGGGCTTGAGATCACGATATATGATGTTAAAGGAGTGTAAATACTGGAGGGCGAGGATAATGTTAGCAAGATAGAATCTTGTGACGTCGGGAGTAAAACGGCCAGCCCGTCGGAGATGGGTAAACAGTTCACCACCAGGAACATAAGACATCAACATGTAAACGTTGAGACTGTCCTGAAAGGTTGCAAAAAGGTCCACTACGAATGGATGGCGCACACGTGAGAGAATGTAGCGCTCTGCGTTGACGTGTTCAACCTGGCGGAGGCGTACGATTTCGGATTTGGGCAAGACCTTCATTGCAAAAATATTTTGAGACCCTGCATTTGCTGTCTTGAGGCGGACTAAGAGTACTCTCCCGAAAGTGCCAGTACCTGTCAAATTAACAATAAGGAAGTGTTGACCTTGGGAAGACACGGGCACAAACCGAGGGCGCCTTTCACCTCGAAATCGAGCAACCTAAGCACACCGCGTCTCTCTACGTGAACTGCTTCATCCTCCAATAACCTCGCAGGAGGTCTTCCAGGAGATTTAGGCTGTGGAGCTACCACAGGAACCTGTGGCTCCTGCCACATTGGAGTAGAATTGTTAACGGTAAAGGTAGGGCTCTGGACTTGGCCTGGGAAATGGTTTGTGGGTTCGGGTTCTTGTTTACCTTCGCTGTTGCCAGGAGAGATGGGAGGGGTGATAGGCCCCTGGCCAATCATAGCCTGTGGTTCACAGAAAAGTCGGACATTGACCGAGTTACCACCTGGGGTAGCGAATGAGTTCGAACGGGAGGATTGGATTACAGAATCGTGCATCCTTTCACTGAACCAATATATGAAGGACTGGCAGGGAGATTAAACATTATGGTGTGATAACAGAGCAGGAGATACAAAATGACGGACTTGAAAATAGATTGATGGTTTCTCTTCTACCCTGCCGGGGGTGCAATCGCGAAAGTTTGAGAGAATTGAAAGGAGAATACGCCAAATGAATGTTGAGAGGAGAAGGTAAGCTTTTGGAAGCCAAAAGGCGTACAGATAGGCCTGAGTAGGCCTGATATTACAGGTAAAGCAGGGGGGGAGAGGAAGGAGGATAAGTTGAGCGTGAGTGCGGTTCTAAGTAGGATACGACGGTTGCTGAGACAGAAGTTCACAGAACTCGAATATCCTGACAAGCGTTACCCCGGCCGTTGCCCCGTGACGTGTAAGCGAGCGAGCGTTCGGCTTCATTCTGATTTTATATTACTTTTCGCCTTTTTAGGCCTCACCTCTCGTTCGACACTTTTGCAACAGTCTGCCAAATCATCGCAAACGTCTTATAACTCAATATCGTATACAGTCACTGTGGCGTCAGAGCCCTGAACATAATCAACAAACAGCGGTCTTCCCATTGGTAGCTTGACTAGGGTTGGACTAGGCACCTAGGGCAAAGGTTCGTTACCCGTTGGCACAGGCGAAGCCTTTTAGGATGTCAGCCTAGTCCAACGGAAGGATATACCCAAGGACATCGACTATTCTCTATCAATGATGCCAAGTGCGAGAGCCGACTCGACCGTGACCTTTGTACCGTACACCCCTGTATTAATATATTATGAAATACACGTGAAACTGCACAGCATCGCTTCAGAGTCAATCTTGCACTCCAGCTGACACGAGGTACCAGGCCTGGTGTCAAAAACTTGTTTTCTTTTTCGATCTGCGGGCAATGTCAAATCGTGCCAACGTAGGTGGCTGGCTGAAGGGAAAAACCGTGAGGAAAGGCGGCATAACATCAAATGCACACACCGCTCGCTCCAGCACACCTCAAGTTCAAAGCACTTCCTCCACCCTTTTCAGCGGAGGCGTTAAAGATGCATCTGGGAGAACCACCGAATATTTCGTATGTCGTAGTCTCTATCCGTTCAACCCATTCACTGACATGCCACCGTGACGCAAGTCTATGGACGACCAATGCCCCGTATGCAAATCTGATCGATACTTGAACCCCAAGCTCCGTCTTCTGGTCAGCTCTTGTTACCATAAAATGTGTGCATTCAAGTTCGCATAAAAACAACAGGCTGATGCCAATATGCTGTAGGTGCGAGTCATGCATCGACCGCTTGTTCACTTTAGGACCCGCCCCGTGTCCTATCTGCCAAAAGATCCTACGAAAACTTGCATTTACTCCACAGACTTTTGAAGACCTTACTGTGGAAAAAGAAGTCGCCGTACGCAGACGAATAGCCAAGGAGTGAGTCATCCTATATTTCCCATGTTTGCATCAAGAACTGAACTTCATCACAAATGGCTAGGTTCAATAAACGACGCGAAGACTTCTTCGATCTTCGCTCCTACAATGATTATCTTGAAGAGGTGGAAGATATTAGTGAGCGCTTCATCTTGGACGGTGATATATCGTACTCATGTCATTAAGCTTTCAACCTCATCAACGACGTTGACATTGCCCAGACTGAGGCTCGAATACTAGCTCATCGGCGTGAAAACGCAGCTCTTATAGAACTCAACCTTCAGCGGGAAGAACAATACGCCCAAACTTTGAAAGAACAAGAAGAGTTAGAACGTCAGGAGAAAGAACAGCGCGCACTAGAGCTGCGAAGAGAACAGGAGATAGAGCGTGAGGAACGAGAAACAGCCCAACGCGAGATCATCGATCGCCTCGAGACTAGCACAAAGAGTGCCGCCAAGGTCATCGCTAAATCTCGTGCCGAAGCCATGAAGAGATCATCTGCTCGTTCTACTACCACCACGGTACTAAGAAGCAATGCCCAGCTCTTGCGTGCACGCGCTGCTCAAAGTACTGTCATTCCAGATCCACCACACGTCCCCTTGCAGGACGATTGGTATGCTTACGAGGATCTCTACACCATCCGAGATCAGTACGATGACATGTACAGCGACGCGGTAAGAAAGGATCGTGAAGGAATCATGAGGGCGGGAGGATATCGGGTCGAGGAAGCTTGGGACAGAGCCCTCAGATGTGCTGTTGCTGGATTGGATTTACCATCTCTGTCAGGGCTGAACCCATCGCCTGGACGGACTAACAGTGTCCTAACATCCGCCTGAAAATCGATTGCAGCGTTTGTTCCGCATTGATGTATAAAGTCAGCTATGGAAATTCTAATATTGCATCCCAGGAGGACACCTTATCAGTAGCGCCGAAGGCCATACTCCAAAAACAATCGCTGCATCGATATTCCGCATGAAAGGCAGCGCAGCATCTCTGTAAGTCAAATGCCCTCTGAAAATTGTGAAGTTAGGAATGTCTCTTTTTGTTCGGCCAAGGACGATGGGAATGACAGCGGCTTGGCGAAGAATGTTAATAAAGGCCTAAATTTATAGGGCCATCTCTATCACAATGATTGTGGCCTACAAATGGATTAATTCGATTTCCTGTGCTTGTTGCTGAAGTCCATCTCCAGTAGTCTCGAGGGATGTTCCAGAGAATTCCAAGGTACGGCGCGAGCCACCTGCTTTCCTGCTAACTTCTCGACTATATGAGATAGTAACAGTCGTCTCTGGGTATCCCATCCGATACTGACGACTCATTCTTCACAACCAACGACTGACTCTGTCATACTAGCTTCTCCGACACTGATATCTCCTTCATAAAACAAATACTGATCCCCCTCGTTCAAAGTCAGTCGCCACTTTGAAGGGATCGCACTATTCAGAATGTCAAGTAGTACATTGTATTTGTCCCTTCTTCTGAGTACTGAGGGCACTGAGCCCCCTGAGTTGTCCATTTTCTAGGCTAGACTAGTGAACCAGGGTCTAACTTGCACTTAGTGCTAATCATTCCAACTTTCTCTAACTTGTGTAACACAGAATGAGGATGAGTCAAGTAGAATCTTCCACCATCATTCAAGAGCTGGATAAGCTCAAGCAATTTAGTCATTGAATTCATCGACATAGACATCGAGAGGGGAGAGGAATGTGCGCTAAAGACAGGTCTCAGCGTCTTTGAGAATATGTAGTGGGGATAGGAAGTCAATGCTATCATCAAAGTCTGTGGTCACCACTATGAGTGCGAGACTCTCTTCCGCAGCAGCATTCTCCGATGTGATCCACCAAAGCCGTGATTTGCAGGTCACCCATGCTCCGAATTGCAGTGTTGAGATTCAAGATTCGAATGTTTTGCCCATAGCGTCGATGACTTTACTGATGCTGCGTAGGTGGCTGTCTCTCCTGCTCCACTGACGATACGCCCTGCCTGCCGTACGGCTGTGTTGATAGCAGCAAGACCATCCCAAACGATTGTCGCGGCGTTTTGAACGCCAGGTGAGTGACGCCATAGCGGTGAATAATAATAAAAAGAGTAAAGAGGGGAGAGGAGCATAACGTGTGGACAAATTGCAGCCGATGACGGCTATATCTCGTGCTCAAGTACTGTAGAAATATCGAAGAATGAGGATGCTCAACAAGGGGGACAATACCATGGACTCATCAATTTATTGATGCTATGATGGACTCGAAAAAGATATTCCTTTCCACCACTTGGTGACCTTGGCTACAGAGTAGCGTGTACTCTTAACTACGCCAGCGCTTACTATGCCCTTTAGTGACTGGACAGTTGCTGGGTACCTCACGATCTTGGTTATTTCTGGTAAAGGATATTAGCATGAAAATCACAAGGTACGAATGGAAGAACGTGCCAGAGCCAAGAATCGAGGGAAGCTCCCTGTCACCTGCGATACGGAGCCAATAAGCGCTTTCATCCGCCTCTCTAGGCGGACCACGCCCCTCGGCACGCTGGTGAACATGCTTCAAGAGCTCCTCCGGCAATTTCTTAAGATGCGCTACTCTCGCATGCGGACTGGTATCCTGTTCTACATTCTTGGAACCCGCCGCCCACCGGACCCCAGGAAGGCCCTGTGCAAGCCTCCAATACAACTCCCGAAAATTGTCCTCCTGACGAGAAACCATATTCTCCACCTTACCTCGATTCTCAGCTGGGAGCACCATCCGAGGGTCACCAGTGTAGCTTAATCCTGCTATGGCTGAGAATAGCTCGCGTTGGGTAAAGGATTCCGGGAGCATGAGAAGGGCGGTGCGGAGCGCAGAGGTGAGGTTAACTTGCTGAGTCAGTCGTACGCGTGCATCATCTTTGATGATTCGTATGGGCTTGTGCATTCTCCCCGCGAGATAGAGTGTGCGCCAATTAAGCAGGTCAGCACATAGCGTATCGACGGTTGTTACTCCATATTTGATATTCTACGGCATTAAAAGTAAGCGAATAGTGGAGTGGGTCTGAACGGAAGTGACGTACGACCCCCTTCATCGGCACAAAAGTATTAAACCAAAGTCCAGGACTGAGCTCTTGCGTTTTGGAGACAAACGATGACCCTAGCATGCGTGCATGCAGGGGATAATGACCGGGATGCTGCTGCATGTTGATTGAGTGCCAGTGATTCGAATGTGTGACCGCGAATATGAAGTCTAACATCGGCCTATCTTCGTTTCCTTTCTGCTTCTCATACCCGGCCTGCTCAAAAACGCCAGATCCATAGGCAAACGCATATCGAATGGGCGCTTGAAACACTCCTACAATGTCTTCTAAAAGGGCGCGAGTGGAGTCTGGTACCGCTAGGACTTGGTTGCGCCCGAAGCTTGGAGGAAGAGTTGGGAGTGCTTTTCGTTGACGGGGAACGGCTGGACGCGGGCGCGGATATAATTGTGACTGACGAGGTTTGCTTGTCTCTGGTTTTGAGAGATGAGGCGGTGGAGTGAGAACAGTGTGAGAAGTAGTGGGGTTGGTAGTTAATGAGCGAGGAAGACATTTGAGACGACGAGATGATACTCGGTGAACTGATGAACGAGTGGTGGATAACATACTGCACGACGACAGCGGCAGATGACACTGACAATGGTGGTTGGCTGCAGAAATTGAATTCACTTCTTGATCGCACCTAAACCACGTGACTGTAAGCCCGGTGGTCGAAGCTTTCAAAATCTCGAGATTAGTATCGCTGCCTTTTGGCCTAACAGTACTTTTGAACGTTGAGGGGCAATAGTCTTGACTACTTATAATTGCAGTGACTATGTGCAAGCTGACGCGGCAATTTGGACGTCCCGTGTCCGAATGCTTGCAAGCCAAGCCAAGTCACGGTTGTCGACATTATCATGAATTAGAGAAAAGTTAGGGCTCTATGCACAATGTAGGCTGGCCAGTCGATATGCAATGGTCTAAAGGGAAATTTGGGTATTGTGTATATATGGTAAAACAGTAGGTCAACAATTCAAGTCGTGTCTACGGTTGCAACTGCAACTGACAGCCTCCCTTCTTCAAATGTCTTCTCTAGGAGTTCATTGAATCTCGTCTTCCACTGCGTCGAAATTCCATGGCCCGTCCCTTCCCACCAGTGCAACTCGGCCTCAGGCATATGACGATGTAAATAGCGACTGTTAGAACTACGGATTACACCATCTTGATCACCTGCCAGGATGATAACTTTAGGTATCGATGAGGATATCTTGCGCAACCGCGCGGGCGAGACATAGTGGGTGAGTCCCGCATACATCTGCGACAAAGCACCCAAAGGTGTTTGGGGCCGAGTGATCTTCAGACGCTGATGGTAAAACTTAGGGAAAATAAAGTCAATCACTAACAGGCCATAAACGTATCACCGTACTGACAGCAGATTGAACTTCTAAATTGGTTCTTCCCTCTGGGTCACCTTCAGCCTTCTCCTCTAGCCACGGCTGTGGGTACAGCATATCCATTACAATGGGAACCTTTACGTCAGGATCTCCTGTCATTAATAGCCTGCACATGAAAGGAATTAGCATATAGAGGTAGAGAGCTATCAAATCTAACCGTGTCAGCGCTATAGAACCTTTCCACTAAATGGACTCAGTATGGATTTCACGAGTCTGAAAGAATAACCTACAGGTGGCACATTTAGCAAAAATTGACTACCTGCTGTGGTGACGATCAGGCTCAGGGAAATTATTCTATCGGATATACGATCGGAGAGCTCTGTAGATACTATGTAAGAACCACAAATCAATTTGTGAGACAATAGTACCTTGTGCTATCATTCCGCCCATCGAAACGCCTACAACATGAATGCTACGTTCCTCGGTCCATTTCAGATAGTCGAGTAATACTATAACGTCCTCAGCCATGCCACTCGTTCTGTAATTCGAAAATGATCAATACGCATATCAGCTAGAATCAACCTGGAAACCCACGTGTATGGACCTCTCGGAGTCCCACTCATACCCACACCACGATTGTCGAACACCAGTACGGAGTACTGGGGAAGCCTCGCAAAGTGCTCGACCTGATATAACCATCCGAAGGATGTGCTATTAACACTACAAATATCCTGGTAAACCCATAGTAAAGCTTCAAATGTTTTGAACTTACCCCATGATGAAGACGACTTTCTCGGGTCCAGTGCCGTGCTGCTCATAGTACAAAGAGTGACTCTCAAGCGGACCTTCCTGGCTGCGGATTTGTGTTACAGGACAAAGACCTCTGCGAATGCATGTGTCTGGGTCGAAAATTGTCTGATATTCGGGGCCTAAATCTTGGTCGTCCATTGACATGGTAGTTTGGGAATTTGCCAACGAGTGTTGTGGCAGGACCCGTGACTTTGGACTTGAGGCTCACGAACTGAGAAAATTACTGTATCCATGATGGGCCACCGCATCTGCCAACACAGCTACCAGCCTATGAGCCAAGTATACAGCTAGATTCGGACATATGAATAGGTAATAATGACTAATCTGCTTGCAGTGCGTACGTTGCCAACGTTGTCAACACTAGACGTCGACTCTCATTGTCAGCCAGTAACGTATTCTTCCTCTTACTTTTTACGAAAGTGCATACACGACATATCGACCCCACATCGTCCTTGGAGACTTTCACAGTCTAATTGAAGCTTCCCTAATGACTCCAACGTCTATCTCCGGGTGTAAGTCGGATACTTGCTACTAGATCGCTTGGCTCGCCTGATACTAAGTACCTTTTAGTTCCAGCCAGGATGCTTGCTGTGTTCCCATTACTCACAATCGCAGCGGCTTACCTAGTTATGGTTCAGTGTCTCTACGGAAATGGACTGGTTCCAAAGCTACACGCAGTGTGTGGCGCGGCAGTTGAGGGGGAATCGTTCCCAACGCGCATTTCATACACCAATATCCCCGCTCTCGATTTCAACCTCTGCGCCATCGTTACGTTTTTTCACAGCTTGATGAACACGACCTACCAACCACTTCTAATCCTCATGTGCACCACGCTTTCTGCAATCGCCATCATCCCTTTTGCAGAAGCCACCCGCGAACATCACTCTCAGCGGCTCAAGATGCCTGCGACTATTGGCATGATGTTCCAGCTCTGCAGCTGTGCGGTGGTTATGCCGATTTACTGGTTTGCCTTCGCGCTTACTGGTGGCACGACCCGTCGCAGCGATAGAATTAATCAAGGGAACGCAGAAGCACTTTTATTTGCCCTTGTCGTTGGTTATGCTATCCCCACCGTTTGCATGGTGGTTTTTGAAGACCCGGTTGTGACTGCCATATGGCAGTTCTTCCCACTTTTCATGAAACTCGCTCAGTGGGCCCACTCAAAAATCCGATCCCCCTCGCGTCTCACTGGATCGGGATACGGCACTGTGCAAGCCATGTACTTGCTTGTATACGTCTCTTCCGCTTATTTGCATGTTGTGCACGTCTGGCCTCTTTTCAACAGTCTGGCGCTCACCCAAAAGCTTATAATCCCCCCTACGGCTCCTTTGGACCCGTCAGCAATTTCTGTTGCTGAAGGTGTGGCAGCGTTCCTGAAGTGGGACATAGCATTTGCAGCGGGCTCGACAATTTTGATGACACTGTGGTTTGCTAGAAGTCTCAGAAGCTTAGTGGTGTTAATTTTGTGGCATGTGTCGGCTACTTTCTTAGTGGGACCTGCAGCTGCAATCGCCGGGGTAATGATGTGGAGAGAAGCGACAATAGATGCACAGGCCATCGTCAAGGCAGAGAAGGCTCGATGATGATTGTCACTGGGAAACCCACATTCTGTATATATTGTTGAGTAGCTTTTTGAGAAAATTTTGTTCAATGGGCAGCGGGTTTGAAAAGACTTATGGACGGGCTCACGGCAAAGGATGCAGATGGAATTGCGCGAGAACATACATATAAGATTACTGTCCGGAGGGCTGATCTGCCCGCGTTGCCATTGCTGCCTGCCCGGCGGCAGTCGCCGCCAGCCTGGACCGTTTCCTCTCGGCCTCTGAGTACAGCAGTCAGTGATCTTGAGCATTACGATTCAGTATGCATAATACATACCTGCTTCTTTCTCCCGCTCAATCTCTGTAACAATTGCTTCGATCTCCGGTAGTTCCAAGTGCTATCAAGTTTGTCAGCGACCAATGGATGGTCATGGAATAAGATGAAGCCGAACCGTGACTTTGCCATAACTTTCCATGACGCTGATCTCGATGTTTTTCGCTCCTGTCTGCACAACTTCGAGAAGGCTTTTGACAGTCAGCTTGATGCTTTCTTCGCGAGTCATGCCATCTTTGTGGTTTTTCTCGAGGAACTCGCGGACTGTTTTCGACGATCGACCAATTGCATTGGCCTGCAGAAAAGATGGGTTATATCAGTCGCGTACTATAAGTGGAGAATTTACTAACCTTCCATGCACTGTAGATACCACTCGGCTCAGTCTGGTACAGTCTTGGTCGCGAATCATGTGGATCGAATCCGATGATCAATGTCGAGATACCAAATGGTCGTACACCACCTGATTGTGTGTATTTCTGGGGAAGTATAGGGATGAGAGCATACACCATGGCAACAACAGTCGACTACTGACCTGCTGTATACCAGCAATGTGTCTTGTTATATACTCTACTGTGACGGGATCCTCTACGGTAAGTCGATGACTTTGACATTCTATCCGCGCTTTGTCGATGAGAACTCTGCCGTCCGCAGTCAAGCCTGCATGATACGAGATTAGATGACGTGACGCAGCAGGACATCCAGAAGCGTACCAGCAAATGCCAGGCAGATGTGGTCATCAAGCATCACAACCTTTCTTACGGTACGGGGGTCTTGGAGTTGCAGGACGGATTTCTTTTCGACTCCAAGGACGACCACATCATTACCCCGAACACCAACCTACCGGACGGATGAGTGCCACTAAGCTAAAAACGTCACAGTCTTACAGCACATGTTCCCTTTCGAACGGCTTCGAGAGCATACTCAACCTATATAATAGATGAAGCAAAGATCACGGTCATTGAGACGCGACTTTACCGACCTGGAACAAGTGACCATCCGGAGAGAAGACAGTAAGTGCTGTACAGAGATCAACAGTTGAGCTTGCCGACTCCTGCAAATGTCAGAGACGCACCGCGATCGTATGACCTAGACATAGCTACAAGCAAGTGATGGATATGATCTACAAGGGAGCTGATACGAAGTCTTGCTTATATGCCTGAACGCGCGTCGAGGTTAGCGTACGTTCGCTTAGTCAGCGCATCCATTTATATTACCAACTGATCATTAACGTTTAACCGCCAACTACAAGGGTTTAAGTAACAGTACTCAACGCTGATCAGATGGTCTCAGATGATGAGATAGAAATTATCGGTGAGAGAAGCTCACGGCCATCGTGAGTGAAGCCATCGAATTCATTATTATCCTCCGCAAGCTTACTCTGGTGACACCACCAGCTGTGCTGGCCCAACATTGTGCCAGTTGTGTGACATGAACTTCGACTCCGAGAACCTCAGCGAACTCCAGCGCCATCAGCACTATGAAGCCCACTTTAACTCCAGCTCTAGTAGTGCGCATCTATTGACATGTTTCATACCCCGCAGAAGTTCTCACTTCTATGACAGAACAACCTAGTACTGATAAATTCAGGAAGCCAGCGATACCCAAAGACTTGTTCAAACCTTGCAATTTCCAACTGCCACTTAGGAAGAAACCAGCAGATGAATTTTGGTACCCTACCCTATCGAGGCCGCCACCTGACAACTGCTATCCAGGTATGTCTGTTAGAATTCACATGTACTGCATTCCCTGAGTATAATTACACTAGGCTTGATCCCGCTCTTGAAGCATGCCTTGAAGAAATGTCATACCAAAGGAAGCACCTGCCGAGCTGTTCTCTGCTATGAATCGGCTACTCATATCTGTGTCGAGGCATTTGACCGCCGGTGGGGATGTGGGTGGGTATAACCCAGTCATTGTATCCATCCAACTGACGTGCTATATTAGATATCGCAATTTCCTCATGGCATGCGCTGCGCTCATGGACCAGCAAATCCAGAACATATACTTTGCCTTACTAGACGATCCCTTTCCCCCTGGTGTTCGCAATCTGCAATGTTGGATAGAAGCTGCGTGGAAGGAAGGTACAACTGTCGGTATCTGCAAGACAATCAGACCATTGAGTTTCCTTTGGCAGGTTATGACCGTGAAGGCGCCAAAGACTTAGGGAGCCTGGTAGACACAAACAAATGGATTGGTACAGCAGGTACGGCCAGAACACTGCCTCTTAAATTCCCGATTGGTTCAAAAGTGCGCTTTTAGAACTCTATACTGCATTCACATTTCGCGGAGTCCCGTGCGTCATTCCCTCTTTGTAAGACAACGTGCTAAGTCTTCATGCAGCTCACAGCTAGTAGATTTTGATCTTTCAAAAAGCGAGAAAGGTAACTTTTAGTTCTAGATGGGCGAGAATCAGACTTATCCCGCTGTCAGGGGTTCAAGTTATGATAGACTGGATTGTCCAGTACTTTTCGCCACCAAATCCAAAACAAGGCACGGTGACTGATGTCCTGCGCGGCGCTTCACCCGTGATTGCAACGAACAAAATGCCTCTTGTTCTGCAGTTCAATGGACATTCTCAAACAATCATTGGATACGAGATCTTAAAGAATGGGGACACAAATCTTCTCGTATTTGATCCTTCAAGGTAATTTTGCCGCTGTGAGTAGGCGGAGACACTGATATGCGGTGTCTCCAAGGCCACCTAGACTGAACATGCGTCGAGCTGCGATAGCCGGACCTTCATCTGTTGTATGGGAACAGTCTCGGACAAATCAAGTGCTACAGTCCGTCGTACACCCAATGTCTAACGGATACTCCTCGAAGCTGAAACGTCCTTCGTCATCTTCCGATATGCAACAACACAAACGAACGAAATCATTTGAGTTAGACGATGAGATCATCATCGTGGAAGACTCTCACGCACCCAAGGATAGCCAGGGATCGGGCGTTTCTTTAGGTCAGACACAGCCGTTGACACTTGACCCTAACAATGTCGTGAATCACTTTCGGCTTAGCATGCGTAAACTGCAGTGCGTATTCTTTATTGTACGGACCATACGAACTTAATGACTCGTTCTCAGGCGCAAGCAAAACTACCAGATACTGTACTTTCCCATGACCGATCCATGGTCCATCGAAGAACGTAACAAGCGAAAGGTTGTAACGAGCATCTCATGTTGTTGATTTTTCTTGATTTGACCCACCAGTCATGTTTCCCAGTAATTCTTTAGCATCAACCTCGTAATTTGACATGTGCATCTGTACAGGACAGTGTAAATCCAGGCGAGATCGAGGTTTAAGGTTTAATGAGGGATACAGTGCCTTCCAAGCATTTGTTCAGCCAAACCTGACAGAATATAGTTTTTGCTCAGCTGAAGTGAGACACTAGTGCATGTTAACATCAAACCAGTGTTTCAGATTCTGTTTGTATATCTATGTGTAATCCGCTGACGCATTTGCACTTGACTCCGAAGGTTCGCTGGCAAAACTGATCGACAGAACTACCGAGTTCTTTCTTCAGGCTTCAGGACATGCCCCCTTCCTAACGACACCATATATATATATCAGATTCTCTCTGGTAGATTTCACATCATCAATGCGTTTTCTCTTCCTCTGCGTTGTTACCACCTTGACGGTATTCAGTGTGCCTGCGAGAGCATGTGGGCACGTATACTCGTCTTGCAGCACATCATACGATTGTTGCCCTGACTTTCTTTGTATGAAGGATGTGAGTATAAGTGCCAGTGGTTTGCTTGTTTTGCGTCCAAATCCCTTGACTCATCAATGCCTTGTGATACCAATAGGGTACTAGTGGTTACTGCTATTATCCCTATCCCGCTAGCTTTCCTGATGAGCTGGCAGACTGAATGACATGTCGCAACGGTAAGTTACAGTTTTGTTTTCGCATTGGAAACTTGAAATGCTATTAGTGCTGTAGTTCCTCGCTATCTTGTTCGTCGATATGGTTGTTTCTAGAGTCTGGACAAATATCCCTACCACTTGAAGACGTCCGGGGATTTGAGTAGAGGAATATGTCACACAGATGATGGTATAAATGCCTGGAAGAAATCAGTATTTTTATTTAGTGAAATCATGTTTTATTCAAGTCTGGTCGTAGTTCCTTTGAATTTTTTTTAATCCTCCCGCTTTTTCTCTAGTTCAATGATATGAGAATCAACTGGATTAAACTACATACTCTAATGGGCTTGGTGAGTGGAAAACTGACAGCACGGAGTGGTACTGGCGGAGTGCAACTCTTGTAATTAAGACAACCCGACTGCTACCATGCAAAGTAGAGGGAGTGGTAGATAATGCGATGAGAGCGACTACTGGTGAGGCAACTGGAAAACGTCAGAAGTTTCCCAGAGAAAATGTAAGTGCGGCCCTCGTACCTGGCAACCATGCCGCTTTCACCGTTCTTTCAACAATCTCTTCAGCTGAACGCGCATCTCCTTCGGCGCTTTGCCAATAGCTGTCTTCGTGACATGCGGCTCTATGCGCAAATTTGGTGGCCATGTATCACCCGCTTCTTGTTGCTTGCGAGCCATAATCTGGAGAAGAGGCTCTTTGGATGCACGCTCATTCTGGTTTGTGAGCGGTGGTGGGAGAACTTTGCTTCCCGGCTTGATAGAAATTTTTGGAATGATTCGGAGAGTACGCGGTATGGCTGACATCTAGTACAATTAAATTGTCAGTTCTATTCAGTGCAGGGATTCCGACTTACTTTAAACTTGGTGTTGGCCGCAGAAAAGCAAGCGTGATGAATATAACGTGATGTCACGTGTTTAGGAGCGCGTTGTGTGACCCTAACAGAAACTTGTCTTACTCTCCGCTCTAGGAGGAATTGTGGTCAAATTGTACTTCAACTGTGACACTGTATCACTGGCTCTTCGAGTATGAAGCGTTCTGCGGGTTCCACCAAAAGAGCACCAAAAAAGCAGAAGGTTGCAAGTGCGACCAGTACCAGAAAACAGGACAAGGAGAAAGAAACATCAGAATGGCCTGAGTATTTCCATGATGTGAGTCGAGTATTTGCATAAATGAAGTCTCCCGCTAAGTAATCGTGGAACGAAATCTGAAGCTGTTCAAGGTATGCCAATAGAACCAACCCGTTGCTTCTGACTCGTTCCGAGTCTTCATGTCACTACAGATCTTCAAGGCGAGTTACATCGTGTGCATTGTCTGAATGTACTCATGTGAGACATTAGGCATTGAATACAGTTCTTGCGTTTGTATCTTCCCGCAGAAATCTTGCAATTACATTTCCTATGATTCGTTCCTCCGCCGAAGGTCTTCTGAAAAGGTTTGCTTCGCCCAAAAATGTTTTGATCGTTAAGCAAACATGACTGTAGACCACTCGAACTGTCTAAAGTAGCCGAACTCAAGTAAGTGGATGCCACTATCATTCAACAGAGTGATTACAATCATATTTCACAGAGCCCTTCTCCCGGATGTCGTCGAGTTTGCTTACATTCCTCACAGTGACATTCGAATACATGGAGAGACTGTTTCTCAACAGAATAAGCGTTCAAATAGCCCCGACTTCACGCTACACTCATCATCGGGCTATCGACTCTCAGGTCATGAAGAGGAAGAACATGTCCTTATCCTAGAATTTGCAGAGAACTTTAGAACCACCAAATCAGGGTGATCCTTATCGTCTGAGTGTATTGGAATGCACACTGACGCAATGCCTGTTTTTCGCTCCCACCGACTATGATGCTCATACAACTCAGTAATTTGGTTGATAAGCGAAACCAACGCTTTAAAGATGCCGTCGACGAGTATGCATACGCGCATTGTTTTTGCTATTGTTGACTCCGAAATATAGGCTTATGAAGGCTACTCCAGAGGGAGAGGTGTCCATGGATCTGCTTCAAGCAGCAGCAAAAGACCACATCCCCGTAAACCCGTCCGCAAAGAAAGCTCTACCTGCTAACAGTTCCCAAAATATGATAATACCCGAACCCAAGGACAGGCCCTCTATTGACGATATACTACTTGAAATTCAAAGACAACAATGGTATAAAAATCAAATCGCCGACCGGCGGACATTCAAGGAGAAGGTAGCTATTGAAGGTATCAAGGTTTTTTATGGGTGCCTTTTATCTCTGACAATATGTACTCAGGATTTCTGGCTGAGCCTCTTTCACATACCATACAACAAGCATTGCGAGAGTCGCGAAATATAATGACATTATATCACCATCAGGCGGCCGCCATCAATGCTATTGCGCAGAGGAAGCATGTCATTGTTTCTACCAGTACTGCGTCAGGCAAAAGCGTGATCTATCAGGTGCTGTCTGTCCGTGGAACCGCTTATGGAAATTCCAGACTGAAGAAAGTTGAATTCAGGTTCCTTTACTAAAGTTTCTAGAAGAGAACTCTAATGCTACAGCCATACTCATATACCCCACCAAGGTTTGTCCTTAACTGAATAATGATGCTCGCATTTCATGATATTTTCAGGCTTTAGCTCAGGATCAGCGTACCGCGCTGGAACAGTTGCTGTGTGCCTGCCCTGGACTGCAGCACATCAAGGTGGCAACATATGATGGAGATACCCCACAGGATCACCGGAGAAGTAAGCCTGTTGCATTCTGCGCGTGACAATTAGTAATTTCTCCAGCCATTCGGGAGACGGCCTCCATTATCTTCACCAACTTCGTACGTAAGTGTAAACAATACGGCCGATCTTTCTGACAATGCTATCAAGGACATGTTGCACGCCTCTATTTTGCCTCATGAAGAGCTTTGGCGGACGTGAGCTGTTGTATGTTTCAATCGAGACTAACATTGACGTATATTCTAAGTTTCATGAAGAATATCAGACTCGTAGCGGTTGATGAACTGCATTACTATTCCAATATATTTGGGAGGTGAGTTTCTGGATGCACCATTTCACACCAGTCTCATAAAGCTTCGAAGTCATGTTGCTCAGATCATCCGCCGTTTCCGCAGGATTTGTGCAGCCGTAGGCAGTATGTTCCAGTCTTTGCATGGCACCTCCTTCTTTTTTTTTGTTGACAAAATTTTTGCCAGACCAACAAGTTATCTTTGTATCATGTAGCGCCACCATATCGGAGCCGAGTCAGCATATGAAACGTTTTTTCGGGGTCGAAGTATGCTGCTATGCTTCTCATTGTGTCTCCTCTAAAATCTCTTGCAGGATGTAGAAGAAATTGTTGAGGATGGAGCTCCATCTGGCAAAAAGGATTACTTAGTCTGGAATCCTCTTAGTATTGAAGATATGGATCCTGAGGTCGCAAAACTCGGACATTCGGGGCCAATGTGTGAGGCCGTTAACCTCATGATATTTTTGATGATGCGCGGTGTTCGAGTCATTTTATTCTGCAAGGTCCGTACCGTAATCCGGGCTTAACTGGGTTTCAGTGGCTCAGCTTAGGTGAATTCAGATTCGAAGAACATGCGAATTGGTGAGCATAATGACACTTAACCTTAAGTTGACCTAGGATTGATGTAGACCGAAGGCAATGAAAGCTCTACGCCAACGACTTAGCGCCGAGGGACGCCTAGACGTTCTTGCGAAGGTCATGCCTTACAGAGGAGGTCAGTTTGTGTTTGGGGCATCTGATTGATTTGCGACTCATTATATTCCATTATTAGGGTACTCTCAGGAGGTCAGTGTTGTGCACTTCAGGCGACGTAGTTCTCAAGGACTCACAGGATCGGCGCCGCATTGAATACGAAGCTTTTTCAGGACACTTACTTGGTATTGTTGCAACTAATGCTCTTGAGCTTGGTGTAGACATTGGTGTTTTGGATGCTGTCATCATGCTTGGTTTTCCATTTGGTATTGCCAACTTTGTTGGTGCCTCTCAGAGATATTCGTGACCGTCATACTAATCTATTGGGTTTGTAGCGGCAGCAGGCTGGTCGTGCTGGGCGCAGATCCCGTGATTCATTGGCAGTATTGGTAGCCGAAGACCTCCCTATAGACAGAAACTACGTCAAATCCCCGGACAAACTTTATAATCAGCCCGTGGATCATCTGACTGTCGATATTGAGAGCAAAGTAGTCATCGAGGCTCACTTGCAATGCGCTGCTCATGAAATGCCTTTGTCCAAGGATGATACTTTTTACTTTGGTGCCTCGCTAGGCGAGTTGTGCGATTCGAAGCTACGGAAAGACAAAGACGGATGGTAGTTTTCTGCTTTATGTTTGGGTCTACAACTAATTTTGCATAGGTATCACCCGCACCCCAAGTTTCTCCCCTATCCAGCAAAGCATATTTCAATTCGTGGCGCGGATGACGATAAGTACACCGTTATCGATGTGACGAAAATTGGACTACCAAATGGAGTGCCAAGAATCATAGAAGAGATTGAGCTTTCAAGGGCCATTTTTGAGCTATATGAGGGCGGAGTAGTTCGTCACCAATCCCGTCTTATCTTCTGAGATCACGCACTGATACTTTTCTTGAGTTCCTGCATCAAGGACTGACATTTATCGTAAGCAACAGTGATTAGATATCATCGTCACCCCTGACTGTCGCATAGGTTAAAGAAGTCAGTCATGATACCAAAGTGGCCAGACTTGTGAGGGCGGATGTCAACTGGATCACTAAGCCGAGGTGCGTCCATTTACCATTTTCCTGGCATAACAATTCATGAAGACACGCTGCAGAGACTACACGCAAGTACTTCCTTGTTATGTAATCCATCACCTTGACTAGACCAATAGGAATGTGGATGCCATGCAAACCCACCGAATCAAAGAGATTGCGAGGTCGCCACATCGAGCATATTTCGGAAGTGAGTGAATCATCTCGGGGACAATAACAATGCTTCATTGCCCGCGCACAGGGGTCGATGTGACAACTGTAGTATTTGGTATGTTTAATCCCAGGATGTGAAAAGCTCGTTGCTTGATATTTTATTGTGCAGGCTTCAGGAAAATCAGGTGCGTGTGGACGTTGGTTGATATTCCGTCGATTCCGAATTCGCTTGTTAGGGGCAGCAAAGTACTAGATGTCGTCGATGTTGATACGCCGCCGTACGAAAGACAATTCACTGGATTCTGGTTCGATGTGCCCAAAGAATTATTTGGATTGATGAAGGAAAAACATTTTAACCTTGCAGAAGCCATCCATTCTGCATCGCATGCATGGATGAATCGTTTTGCTCTTTCTGCCGACCTGCGGACAGAATGTAAGGCGGCAGAGAAAGAATATAACAAAGAAGAGTCGCAGCGGAAGCGTCCCGCTAGGTATATCTGCCTGCTCATTACAAGTACCATCAATTACTCATGTCAAAATACAGGTTGATAATGTATGATGCATCTCGGAAAGGTAGCGTGTCTGCCCAGGCATTTGATCACAGTGAGCATGCGTTGTCTTCGTGAATCGCCTTAGTTTTCATACTAATGTTACAGGTGACGATGTATTGCGACAAGCGCACGACACAGTGGAAACCTGTCCTTGCGAGGATGGTTGTGATAAATGTAAATTTATTTTTAAAGATTCATTTTTGTTATTGATTATTTTTACCAGGCATTCACAGCGCTACTTGCTCGGAAGGCAATGTCGTTGCCTCGAAAATCGGGGCGCTCCTAATTTTGAAGGCATTACTGAACCTTGACATCGATGCGAACAGTGTTGCTACGCAATTCGGTTCGCAAGAATTCGAGACTATCGTTGAAGCGACGTATATTCGACCATTGGACGGCGTCCAAGTGGAACCAGCTTAGACTAAGTTCCAACGCGCCAGTTGTGCAGTCGAGGACTCTGACCAAGGTCGATAAACCGGACGCCGATCTAGTATACATAGTTTTACGTCAACGAATGGATGTTTTCTGCATACAGCGATTCACTTAATGTGATATTCAGTCATACTGCCTCAGGCTTGCGGTCCTGCTTAATCGAGGGGCGACGATACGAGCAGTCGAGAATGGTGACGGGGCTTCGAATCAAACAATAGGCCTCGGACGCAAACCAATTTGCGTTACAGGCCACAGGACTTGGAAAGAAAATTCCATCAGACGTGATCCAGGTGGAACTTTTAAGATTTAAAAATTAACGATCGTGCAGTTTACTAAATTCCGACCACGTGCGAGGCTAGATGAGATAGTTAGAATGGGAACTCTAGATAAATATTGACCAGCGCAGAGGCGATGAGAAACAACATGAAGGGCATAATCGAAGGACTCCAGTGCCGGCCGGCAATGACATGCGGCGTGCTTGTACGGCATCAATTCATTTGAGAGGGTCGAAGTCTCCCCAGTCGTCCTTTGAGATTGGCCTTGTAGCAGTTGTCGGTCGAGTAGGTGCTAGTATGCTCCCCATCGAAAGTGGTGATGTGTGTAGAGGAGGCGATGACATCGAGAATACAGGAGAAGTAGGTTGTAATGTGGTATAACTCGACGAGACATAGTTAGGCACAGAAGGAGTCGTGCTCGGAGACATAGCAGCGAAGTCAGATAACGAGACATTGTAATTGGGTTTTTGTGCGGGTGTCGGTGGGGGCGGTGGCATAGCGAAACTCGTGAGTCGCTGGGATTGTACTGATGGGGATGAGATACGATTTGGCTGACTGGGATGTAGCGTAGGTGATATGAAAGCAGATGAATCGAAGGTGGTAGATGGGACAGGCTTAGCACCTAATCGTGACGGCCGAGATACTAATGGCATCGTTGATATCCGCGGTGACGAAGGTAGTGAATGCGCCTGACTCGATAAAGTAACTGGTGGTTGTATGGTAGACACAACAGGACCTGGAGGTGGACTCTGAGATGGCTGATGGGAACGATCAGCGTGAGTATTGTCAACAAATACCAACAAGTTACCTCGGGCGTGCCACTAAAAATGGTTCCCCAAACGTCATCATCCCATCCCTTTGAGCTATCTCCATCGATCACCGTGTCCGGCTTCACAGTAGCACCGTTTGCACGCCCCACCAAACTTTCAAAGTCGACACCGGATCGGAAGGCAGGAGACATGACACCATTGGTATTCGTTGCCGAGCGGTCTTCAATTCTCTGCGCATCGCGGAGGAACTGATTGTGTTCCTTTTCCACGCGGTCACCGAGCTTGCGGATAACGCTCATGAAGCGTTGATATTGTTCAATATTTAATACTTCAATCGCTCTCAGATCAAACCACCGGGAAATAGGGGATGACACGTACAAGGACCCATCGACATTGTCCACAATTGCGGTAGGATGAGAGTAGCCACCGCTTCTCTGTCAACCTTAACACCCATAGCCTCTTGTACCGAGAGCGTCGCCATCTAAACGCTATCAGAAAATAAAGCCGTGACAACAATATATACCTCACCATAACAGCAGGCTCTTTTGTGCGAATTTTTGACAGCAGTGGTACGAGTTTTTGTGTGAGACTTGTCTGCATTGGAGATGTGAGCATCTAGGAAACCATATTAAGGTGATGCAAACCTGATCCAAGGTTTTTACCAAGCTGAGGAACGTCACCAGCGTAGCGACCTTTACAGTTAATATTCTCGTTTTTGTGAACACCAGCTATACGATGCAAGACTCAGTGCTTGTCATGAACGACACATTTGCAACTCACAGCCACTCGAGGGAACAGTACGCCGGAGACCTCGGCGTAATCAATTGTCTCACAAAGATCTGGAACAACCTTAAGAGCACGCTCTTGCACCTGTACCTTATCGGATCATGCCATGACATGTCGTTCATTGAAAAACTCACCACAGCATGCTCAGACTCCAGTGCATGATACACTAGTGGAAGAACCTCTGAAAATAATGTAAATCGTGTGAAATGTAATGTTGATTCAATTGCTTACGTTCGCGAAAAACGCCCTTTTCAGTTTTACTCTGCAACATGTGAAGATTGTCAAGAAGCGTCAACATATTCTGTGGTGGGTCCTTGACGGTGAACAGGGGCCTGAGACTAGGCAGAACAAGCGAAGCAAACTGTGGCGCTGAAAGAACGTTGGAGATGGCAAACACATTTGGAAGGATGTACGGAAGCAAATGTGTGTCTTTCATCTGTCAACACAGCGGCGTTCCGTCAGTTCTGTGGCTTGAATTGAGAACAGGATCAGGACGCGTACCTCCTCAAGCAAGGATGGTAAAATCTTTCGCGTGCGTAGACCTTCTGAGAAGCGATCCAAGACCCCTGTAAGGCCACGCATGAAAGAAATTTTCTCCTCTCGTGTCTTCGCTGTGAAGTTCGAGCGGTCTAAGAAGTTGAGTGTCGAGATCGGCAGCGAGGAGAAGAACGGATGCGAAGGGAGCGTTGAGGGGGTCGGTCGGCTATTCGAACCACGAGTAATGAGCGATCGAAGGAGATCTACATAGAGTTATGCGTCAGTGATTCTATAATAATCTCAAGCGAAGTAGAAGAACCTTGCAAATCCGCGTCGAGCTGCCCGATGTCCGGGACAGGACGACCAGCATTGTCCCTAAGGCCGCCTACATTTCCCTGATTCCTGAACGGCGGAATGCCTTTACAATGCACGGCATATATCAGACAACCGAGGGAATACATATCTGATGCAGTGATCAGGACTTCATCCAGTGCGTATTCCGGAGCTGTTGAGATCCGTGGGAATGGGTCACATGCTGTGATAGCAGCATTGCACGCACCGATATAATCAAAAGAACGCTGAATGTATGATGGCACGCGACCATCAAAACCAGGAAATTCCCAACGGGTCGGAGATCCATCTGCACCAATGAGGGGGATGGTAAGGCCGAGGCCAGAAATTTTCCAATCACCCTAAAAAACGGCGACTAGAATGTAGCCACATGGATGATTATCAGGAATGGAAAACACTCACGACGTCGTTGATAATCACACATTCAGGTTTTAAATTGGTGTGAATCAGTCTCGCGGAAGTGTGCAGAAAAGACAAGCCTTTGCACAGCTGCAGTATGCCTTTCTGAATCTGGGTGGAGTTAAACTTATTGACGGCGTTCCGCATAAAAAGAAGCAGACGGACTTCAATTTCATCTAGCTCAACTAGAGGCGTATGGCGAGACCCACGTGGTATTGAGAGATCAAGTGACGAAAGGACCGGTTCCGTTGCAAATATCAGTTCGGTCCTTGTTTCTTCAAGGGGTTCAACCATTTCTTCGTGAATAGTAAGCTCAAAATGTGAACGTGGGGGGAGTTTCGTGTGCCCTACCCAAGATAGAAGGATGGCGCAGTTTGCTTAGTGCTGCCGCCTAAGGGACGACATCTGAGAAAAAAGCGGTGGTTTCATTCAAGTTGTAGATATACCTCTGCCTTCAAAACCTCCAAGACCCGCTCCCTGGATACAGGGCCCAGTCCTTCCATTTCTGCGCGTTTGTCAAGGGTCCATACGGAAACTTTCTTGTTCGTGACTTTGTGGGATGCACCCTGAACTTTCCAGAGACCAACTTTAACGGATGGCAACATTGGAGATGGAAGCGGGTTTGAAGATCCCGGTGGACCTGGGGTGGAGGGCCTGCTGCCATATGACGAGGCGATATTATACGACTGAGATATAGCTGTTCTTGAGAAAAACGAAGTGGCAGCTGCTAGCATCTTGAATTAATGAATCCAGTCAGTTATTGCCCCAGAGGACCAGTGTAATAATAACCTAAACGATTAGTACTATTACTAAGGGAGACGACGGACGTGTAGCTGACGTAATAATAACTCAGCACGTGATAGTCACGTGCCTGAATGCTTCCCCGCATGATTTGAAATCATCACGAGGGTACTCGTCCTCGGAGTCGAACGTCAGTGATTTGTACTTCAATACGGGTCTCCCGCGAACGTTGCTCTGACTTTACCATGAGACATACTGCCAGAGTACTTCAATCGCTCGAGCGACAAGTTGTGCGTGCTAAGAGCACTGCATTCATTGGTCTTGGTCGAATGGGCTCAGAGATGGCCTTTAACTTCTTCTCGAAGACATTCGCAGAATCACCTGATACCCGCTTTATCATTTGCGACGCTCTCCCCACCAGTGCGATCACCTTCCGGCAGCACTTTATTGCCCAGTTCCCTGGGGCACACATCGACATTGTTCTCACCCCCAAAGAGTGAGCCCATTCCTGCTTTTTGTGGCTCCCTTTTACGACATCGCCACTTGGAATCTAGGGCAGTGCATGCTTCTCAAACAGTATTGACGATGCTTCCATCCTCGCCTCAGGTCGAGACCGTTTATTCTGAAGCAAACGGAGTCATCTCTGCGTTGAAGTCTCTCAGTGCCGCGGAGTTGGCGCGCTCTCTTTTCATCGACTCTACAACGTTAGATGTTGGAATTGCCCGAAACGTTGCAGCAGAGGTGATCTCTGCTGGGGCGCAAATGGTGGATGCACCCGTATCGGGCGGTACGTACTATTATTGTGCACTGCCCCCCGCACCCCTGCTTACACGTCTATAATAATATTAACTTTATCCAAATAGGCGTAACAGGTGCCAAAGCGGGCACGCTATCTTTTCTTGTTGGCGGGACCGAGGGTGCTTTTGCGCTGTCGCAGCCGATCCTTGCTCATATGGGAAGTCGCATTATTCATTGTGGCCCATCAGGCGCTGGTCTGGGCGCCAAGATATGCAATAACCTTGTTCTTGGAGTGCAACAGATTGTCGTCGGCGAAGCAATGTTGCTCGGACAGAAGCTGGGTTTGGATCCGCGCATACTTGCAGGGGTCATCAACAGTTCTACCGGCGGTTGCTGGGCTTCGTCGGTCAACAATCCGGTACCGTATTCGCTTGCCGACAAGTCTCCACCGTGCGAACGTGATTACGAAGGTGGATTTGCGACTGCTTTGATGTTAAAGGTGAGTTAGACTTCCGGCGGCGAAGATGTGCTTCCTCAATGTCGTATAGGATATGCTTCTCGCGACTGGTGTTGCGGCCTCTACCGACAGCCCGTTACCACTAGGAAAATCTGCGCAGAATTTCTATGCCGAGACGTTGAGGCATCGACCGGATCTGGCACAAAAGGACTTCTCTTCTGTGTACGAGCGCCTGCAACAAATGAAGCGAGAAGATTAAAGGGACCACGCGGACTTACCGATGGCGTTGATGCTATGTCATTATATCCGTTTCACCCAGGATGTAGATAATAAACGTTTGGGCCTGCATCACAAGATGAGGGATTTGGCTGCAATTGGGTCCTACAAGTCACCATAAAGTTCTATGAGTCAGTATTACTTTCCGGCGGCAACAAGATTACGGAATCATTGACTGCTGTACATAAGATAGGGTGGATTTGACGCGAAAATTGCTCCGAATGAATTGCACCGTTACATGGACCCTCGCGGCGATAGATCAGTGACCCTGATATTGATATGTATCCGTGGAGGCCCAGAACGGCTTTTTCTGCGAAAATGTCGGCGAGCAGAGTGAGCAGACCTGGGATCCGGGGAATGGATGAGTAAAATATTTCGGGGCGCGGTTCCTTTTTTAAATTTATGGTTCTTCGGATGAAAGTTTATAGATTACGTAAAAAAGGAAGGGAGCTTCTTTCTCTCGAGGTTGCCTCCGCGACGCGGTCGGGTACAGTAATAACATAGTATAAAACTTTGGCGTATAAATCACCCTAATCTCAAAATCGCTGTCAGTCAAACAAGGACCAATCCCTTCACGCCACACCCTCCCTCTCCCTCTCCCTCTCCATCGTCAACAGCTCCCACTACATGTCTCCAAAGCCAAGCGCTATCATTTTCGGTAACTGGTATCATTATTAGCCATCATCCCAAGACACTCACAACTACTTTTTCAAATTCACCTGTACAGGTGGTCTAAATACATGTTCACGAGCATTGGCAGCATTGCTAGTTCCACCAGAGGGGGAGAGACTCGTTTCGGTATGTCAGATCTCTCCGATTGGTTCTCATCGATGGCTCATCTCACCCACCGGTTCTATCTGTTTATAATAGCACCTTCGTATCGTCGATAGATTCTCTGTTAATCCGCCCACAACGTGTGTAAATTTCATCAAATTTGTGTCCGTCTCATTTTGATCGGCGATTTCGCAGATATCTGGGCGCAGAGTTCCCAAAGGTCCTAGCTCAACCCGATGTTGAATATCGGCAAGCCAACTTAACCATTCCTTGTATGTACTTATATTTACGTCCTATTACATTACTCATCATCTTTTTCAAGCTGCGGTCGCGTCTGCCTTCGATCCTCCGCCAGGCAAGGCACCCTATTCATACGTATTCGATCTCACCGGTGAGATCAATCATGACCGCAGCGAAGTTGTATGACTTGTTTCTGCGCTCAAAATAGACCAATATTCTCATCGCCATTCTAGATTGCCATCAAAATGACTTTCACCGTCGCTCGCATCATCGGTCTGGAGGCTGCCCGTAGAAAAGTCAATGCTTACGTACGACTACAGCAACCTGTGTATGAAACATCAGACAAGGGTTCGCATGACGAGAAGGAAGATGTCAAGCCTGTGCGACCATTAGATGTCTGGTGGCATGAAACTCTTCGAATGCTAGCTTCTATTGATGAGTAGGTTCTTGAATTCTTACCTAAGGTGTCATTTCTGACTTACTATCTAGCCTTCCTCTTGTCGTCCTGCGAATCGGATTTGTGTATGGCCCTTACGTCGAGTTCGGACTCTGTAAATCTATCTTTCTCATTTTTTTTCAATGACGCGAGATTAACGTTCTTGATAGATCCACTAGTGATCACCGTTGCGTCTATCTACGGTTACATGAATAAACCGATGAAAACACCGTGGGTCTAGACCTCTTCCTCCGCTCAAATCCCCCTCATTTCCGTTTCAGATGGGGCCCGGGAAAAGACGGCGTCAACACAGTACACATAGATGATGTTTCAGGTGGTTTATGGGCATGTGCCGAGTGGATGGCTTCACTTGGCCGTCACCAGGCAAATTTAACTGCAGGAGAGAAAATCTATTTCCATAATGACAAATCCAAGGTTAAGGATATCGAGGGCACGTGCATGCCTGATGCACAACCCGTAGCACCTGTCTTTAACTTGGTGCGCAAGGTCTCACCTTTCGGGTTTATATTTCTCATGTTTGACGCAGGTTGACGACTCAGAGATGACTATGGCTAAGGGGGGATCAATGATCACGGAATTTTTCGGTACAACGTTCGAGTTTTACTCGTTCTTTGAAAATACCATGGCAAAGGTGCGCTTGTGTTACACTACATCATCAAAGCTTTGTTGACATCTTGAAGCTTAAACTCGATGATGTCGTCGAAGAAATCAACGAGCACCATGTTGGTACCTGGACTGAAATGCTTCACACATCCAAACCTCCGATTGTACAGACCCCACTTGATGCATATATGGATCACTGGGCCCTATCACGACGCAAACTTTCCTACAACAACAGCAAGATCAAGAAAGTTATTGGATACAAGCTCATACGTCCTCAGTTCACGCACGACGCGCTCCGCGAAGTGGTGGACAAGTGGAAAGCCGAGGGCTCTTGGCCAGCACTCGAAGGCCGTTAGACTATTTCATGAACAACTGTCTGTGTTATGCATTTATTTGATAAGTTGCTTTGTTGTGATTCTAGCCTGGAATGTTTTTTTGTTGTTAACTTTTTCTGCTGCATTTTATAGTCGTATCCATGTTCTTTACGCACCGTGATCACCCATCATGTCACTGATGTATCTTGCTTGTTTGCTATACGTACTCACTAATACTGTGGTCAATAATGGAATAATGTCCTGTTGTAACTTGATCAAAGCTTGTCATGAGAATTCGTTTGTCTTCATCGTTCTCGGCTGACTAGGCTGACAGAGATATGAACACCTTACATAATCCGGTAAGTACGGCCCCTAGGGGGCGTCACGGTGCTGCAGTGTGATTAGCGCCAACTGCAGTTACTACGTGGCACTACCAGACTAGTACCAGCCTGGTATTGATACAAGGTTAGATTCGAACTGGTTGCAGCCCGTCCAAGGAGCGCCATCTTTTTAAGTGCCTAGTAGCCTGAGCGCGCCACATACACAGAAACTGCGCGTTTCATTACCGTCTCTCGCCATCATGCCAGAGCATACTTCCAACGAACTGACGGATTCTGAAGAACAATACAGACTACTAGACGCCAGCGGTCAAGCAGAAACCTCAGAAGAGCATCTGCCTTTCCCGACACCAACCATGGGCTCTGACGGCGTCAGAAAATCCGAGGAACGCCGGGGAGACAAAGTCGCTGCATATGGAGCACTCGTACGTGCATGTTAACGTGTGCTGTTGCTGTCAGTCTCACTCATTTTTGCGCCATGTCAGGTTTCTATGCTGGTGAGGCGAATAACCTCTTGTGAGTTGACCCCCTGAATGAACGTTTCTTGAAGATCTTCGTATGCGTCACTTGGTTCATCGTGTTCACCAACAACCCTACATCAATGGGGTGGTTCGCCGTCCACCCGCTTTTCCAGAGCTTAGGTGTTGGCTGCTTCACCTACGGTGCGTATTAGACCGTTGGCCGCCCACACAAAGTATAGGCTAACTTCAGCACTTGTCTATAGGGATTCTGACACTCCAACCGACTGCAAACCCCAAAACTAAAGCAGCTGGTCTCCAACGACACCAGAGAACGATGCTTGCCGTCGGCTTCCCTTGTATCGCCTTGGGCACCCTAGCAATCGAGATCCACAAATTCAGCGACGGACATAGTCATTTCACGACGTGGCATGGGGTACTAGGCTCGTCTCTATTCTATTTCTGGATTTTCTGACTATTTTGGCACAGATTTTCGGACTTGTTTCCGTCGGGTGGCTCGTGGGACAAGTGATCCTCGGGGGCGGAAGTGTGTGGTATGGAGGTGCAGCGTTTGGGGGTGGCATGAAGGCCAAGATGTTATGGAAATACCACAGGTAGCGTGGGTAATCAGGGGGATGCTAATGATGATTGCTAACACATTTCGCAGGCTGTCTGGTTATGTCTTATTCCCCCTTCTCCTGATTACTGCTTACCTCGGAGGCGCGTGGTCTTCTTGGGTGACATCCCATAGCCAGGCAGTAGTCCGGTTTGTCGGGTATACTGTTGCGCCGATAGTTGCAATTCTAGCTATCTACGCGCGTATCAGGTTAGTAGATCTACCATGTAAGGCGTGCGTTTGTTTTGACGACCAACATCGCAGACTATCCAAAATGAAATTCTTCTGATGTTCATGACCAATATTTTTGTCTTGGATTAAATTACTCTAGCAGCAACAAACTTGTGTATGTAGATGTGCCCTATACTGTAGAAGGTGCCGTAGCAGGCGCTTCAGAGGTTGAACCTGGAACGGGCGTTGAAGGTGGCAACTGCAACTGTGGAGTCGGTATCACTTCTACCAGAAACCCTGGCAAAAAACGTTCTAGCCTGGCTTGCGTGGCTGTCCATAAGGTACGTTGGTGTTCGTCACGTTGGTCTTCCTGGGAAGGTGGGACAAGAATATTTGCTGCATTCATCACGAGAACCACATTCTTGAGAGATTCCGAGACGGCCTCATACTAGGGACATTTAGAACTAAATCATGTGAAACATTATTGAAGGGCCTACCAGCTGCTCGGTCTTCCCGGCATTAATGATCCTGTCTAGCAGATCCAGAATCTCGATCCACAAGATTCTGATGTCTGACTTCGTGCGATTCTCCCGGACCTCGAAGTGCATGAATGCCTTGCAAAGCAAAGCCGAGGCTCGTAGCCTAGTCTCCGGTATGCCCTGTGGATCGAATTGCTGTACTTGGGGTTTGAGGAGCTCATCAATAAGGGGGAAGATGATACTGTTGAAGATTTCCTCGACTTGACCATGATCGTTTTCATCATACACAAATCGAGGACCAAGCAACAGGCGTTGAAGTTGGCTGATAGCAGTGTGCCGGACAAGTCGTGATGGATTCGTCGACTGCTTGCTCAACGACAACGCCAAAGGCAGGCAGTATTGGCGCCAGACTGCATTGTGTGGCCGACTGTCAAGAATGACTCGTGATTGCGAGTGTCCACGTACCTTGACCCGTTTGCAGACCAGCAGACTCAGCAAGGGGTGCAATGAACCTTTTCATATCATATAGGATATCAATCGCTCGCCTCCCGCGCTCGATAGGCGGTGCGCTGGATAAATATCAGTAGGCAGACTATGATAAACGAAAACTGCTAACTTGGGTGGTGGCTGCGAAGGCGCTCGTCGTCCCTTCTGCGGAACCATGATTGACTGACCAGACGAATTTGCAAACTCATCCAAGATTGTGATTAGACCATTGAAATTATCTGATGTTATCCACTGCGACTGTCCGTCTGTGACAAAACTCAAAACCAAGTCGAATGTGGAACGAGCAGCCTCTGGATGGGAAGTCGTTGACCGAAGGGCTGCGAAGATAAGGTTCCACTCGGTTTGCGAACTGTTGGCATTAATGAGGAATAGATATGCAGGTATGATGCTATTTATCGTACCTAACGATATCACGGTTTTGAAGGATCAAAGTCACGCCAGCAACAATTTGTTCGGCAACGGAATTAGCTACTATTGGGGGAAGCCCGGCAATCAAATCGAGCGACACGTAGACTTGATCTCGAAGTGTTTTCTACACGGGCTATTCAGTTACACACGCCAATGCGGAGATAAGGATAAGTGACTTGCCTTCTGAGCGAGAATAAGACACAATCGAAGCAATGCAACGACCGCGCGCTCAATAAGTAGAACACTATAGTGCGTAGATGCTGACAACAATGCCGAAAGATGCTCAAATAGAATTGGCCTAAGTAGAAATTAAAAATGATCTTCGATGAAGATGAAGATACGTGCCATAAGTCCTCGATGTACCGCGAGGTTTGACAGGTTATACTGACCATGGTTTCGAGAAGAAAAACGGACGCAGGATCATAAGGCAAAGTGAATGTGCCATCTCCTGCGGATGATGTATTGAATGCGGTGGTCAGTTCATCCGACTCTTGTTTCCACTTTGTGATTGTCCGCTCATGAGCAAGAGCCTCGAGTGCTCGGATTGCAGCCACGAGTGCTTCTGAGTCAAGTTGTCTGCGACAAGGTTTTGAGAAAATAAGCCTTATCAGTTGAATGAGACCCACATAGTCTGGGCATAAAGCTCATCCAACCGACATGATGTTATGCAATCAATAGTACACATCGTGCTCTCCACCTCTGTGTCTGTAGCTTCAGGAACGAGGTTTTCTGAACTGGCGCCGTATGGTGTCATGAGGTATGAGGATAGCGCCGACAACAACCCCCCATCACTACGTGGCGCTGGTCGCGAGTGCTGACCCCCGCGAAGGGGGATCATTGTGACACCACCTAAAAAGTCCTCCATTTGGAGCATGCGTGTGGGGAGCAATGAATGCATGAACAGGTTTTGGAACATTTCAAAGATCTGTGTCACATTCTTAGCAAAGGAAATACTTGCTTGTCTCGACAACTTACTTGCGTCCAGCCCTCCCGCAGGGCATTTCCGTTTCCGTTCACGATATTGAAAAGCACGACGGCTGCCAGCTGGCCTTTAAAGTTCGTACCAAACTTGACCGATAACGATGAGACTGTGACCGACTGACCCTCCACTTCGACCACTGGATAGTTAGGAACTTGCGTCGGCGGATTCTCAGATAATAAACTAGTCGCCTGCGAGAGCGAAACGACCACAAAATCGAAAACATCTGGAAGATGGAAATGACCTGCCAACGTGGCGCATTGACGGAAACCAGAAATGGCCCGTTGGATAACATAGTCATCGTCAAAGCTGATGAATGCGTAAGCGATGGCAGATATCAAGGGTTTCCAAACAGTCTTGAACATGTCAAGGTCAAACAAAGACGAGTTGCACATCAAGAACGGACCTATGAGGGATCCAGTCATGTTTACAACCACAATTTCTGCAAATTTGACTTACCCGTTTGCCGTGAACGGGCGAGTAGTTCCTTCCAAGCGTACTCGAAGCCAAGTTGGCCAGTATGCTCTTCAGGCATAACAATTTCACGTTTGCGTATGGAATCGTAAATGCTTTGCTGCTGGGAGTGAATCACACATATCTTCAATAGCAGAAACCACGTACCAAGAACTCGGGCGAGAAGTTGGTGCCATCATTGACGCCTCTGAGGTTGCGCTGATAATCTTCTATCGTCATCCGTTTCTGTTGCTTTGTAAGGTAAAGATAGCGCATAAGTTTAAAGGCCTTACTCGTATTTGCGGGTTGTGAAGATCGGTGTTGAGCATGATCACAGAGTACGCCAACACATAAACCGCGTCTTCCGTCTTGATTTCCGCTGTGATTCGATGAACAAACAGTCACTATGATAATATCGAGTTCAGAGCTTTACCTGGACCAGATGCAAAGTAGATTGAGGCAAAATTTTCCGTAATCCGGGCAATCTGCTGAGATTCTCCAGGAAGTCGGAAGGTCTCTAGCATCTCGCGCATGGCATCCGCAATCGGTTTCTACGCATCGCAATTGCCCATTAATGAGGCGAATATTATAGATGGGAAACTGCCATACATCTTTGAAGTCGAACAACCCAATAAACTCCTTCAGGAGTGCCAAATTATCTGGCTTTGAGATATAATCTCCTAGCAATCGCTTGTCCAAACGTGTACAGCTCTTCAAGAAAATAGCAAGACTGCGCGTTCGTGATACCTCTGGGGAGAGGTCGGAGTATATGAGCTTGTTCTCCTCAAGAAACGCAATGCCGATTTTTGGTTTAGAATTGAACCGCGCTGCCCCGGTAAGAACAAGCTTCTTCCTGGATTTGTCTTGCATCAATGAATCTGGCAAAATAAAATCCTGTGTTGTATTATGACCTGCATAATTCAGGATGGAGGTAATGAGCACTCACGAAAGACCATGGTTCACTTCGCTAGAAGTTGAAAGCACATCAGAACATTAATCAAGGCGGGACAGCGAATGTACAAACACCCTCAGCTCGCGCTGTCATGTCATTCACGAATGCAAGCAACAGATCCAGACATAAATACTGGGAATGCAATTGTTGTGCGTCTGACGCCGAAGAAGACTGCCATGGATATACGCCCTACATCGCCAATAACTTCAACCACGAGCGCGCAAGTTTTGCCTGACGACCGACCTTTGTGAGAAACTCGATCAAGCGTTCGAACAGATTCTCGCAGTTTATGTCGCAGTCATAGTTGACGTAGAGGTCGACCATAGAGCTGGGATGCCGGCAGAGCTGACTGAGAGTTTCCAACATCAGGTCGCGGGTATCTCCACGGGCCGGCTGAACGGGGGGTCGCGACGGAACTGGACTCCCTTTATCAAGCTCAAGCTCAGTATCAACTGGCCCCAGAATGGGAGTTCCAGTTGCAGGGGTGCCGGGACGTGGAGATGTAGGGTTATTCTTCTTGGAACTTATCGCTTTGAATTGTGGGGGAGCTGCTAGCCTGTCAATGCTGAAGGCAAGGTAAAGCTCTTGTTGAAGTTTAAGGTGTTTTCGCATGGTCTGGAAAACCGTCGTAATAGTCCGTAAAGCAGCCTGCAAAACCAAAGAATTGTCGGAGCGTGCGAGCTGGAAAAGATATTTGCATCCAGGATCAAGGATGAGGGCTGACAAGGAAGGATAGTCGCCCATGACTGTTCCAGATGTCTCGACAGCAGCATTGAGAATTCCAAGCGCAGTCAGGCGCGTTGAGTCGGTGTGAACTTGATCATTGGGATCCAAAATGTTTACAAGCACACGAAGCAGTTCCAGAAGAGCTGGTAAACCATCTACATCTCGTTGAGTTTACAGAAGCTAAAAACTAGACTTGGTGGCTTACACGGTCGTGGAGGTGAAAGTGCCTGGGATGAGCCCTCGACTTCAGGTGCCGCAGAACGCTCGGGATCTTCTGATGAAACTACATTCTGTTGTATGGACGAGGTTATTCCTTCTGATACCTGCAAAGGAGAATCGCTGGCATCAGGGACACTGGCAGACACAGACATGCTGATTTCCCCATGCTGAGGCTCCTCCTCATTCAGGAGTCTCGCTTCCTCAGTAGTAGGATTGAGACTATGCAGACGCCCAAAAATGGTCCTGACGATAGAAACCATGGTAGACTCGGCAGATCGCCGTAAAATTTCTGAGGCATGTGTGGTAAGTGAACACCATGGGTGAATAGAGGCTGTAACACACCACTCAGCCTCATTTGGCATGCTGTCGTCAAGACAGTTTCCAACATTTCGCAAACCTCAACGTCTCCGAGGAATGCACCCACACTACTTGTGACAATGCAATCATGTATCACTGTCATGATCTTCAAAAGAACAACCTCGTCTCCTGAAGAATCACTGGCTTCAAATTTGCAGTGTGAAACTGTGCTACTGAGTTCAACGAGCGCAGGCTCTATAGATAGCGAGGTTGCAGATATGAGGTTGCAAACAAAAAAACTGTGGAGGGCGGAGAGTGCAGCAGACGTTATAGGTCCGTTGGATAGAGGTGAACGAATTAGGGCAAAGAAAGGACCAAGGAGCCCAGGTAGAGCTAGCGCATCGATGTCTGTTTAAAGTGATTGAAGACAAGCATACATATTCCGTGAGCAAACACCCACTGTCGACGTCCCAGATCGTACGTTTCAACTGCTGGAAGCCGCCCATCAGGTCTGTTTCTTGAGAGAGCCTCCCATTCTTCTGAATGTCTGTACTAGGTGTTGACCTACGCAGGCCGAGGTCTCTTGCTAGCGCGGAGTCTCTTGCTGTGAGTGTATGAGCTCCTGATGCCCACCGTGAATTCTTGCGCATGACCGAGGTCACTGCCAAGATCTCTGACAGCAAGACATGTTTTTTCGATACCTGAAAACTGGTTGCAGGAATAGTCATGGATTGTTGTGGCCAAAATGATGTTGTGACAACTTAATCTTTCGAGCAGTGCAGTTGATACGTCGGCGCGACGTCCACATATAACTTCGCGTACGTTAATGACACGCATTCATATTTTGTGACACGTCGTGACATCTCTCTTCAAAACAACAATGGCGTCCAAAATATTCCTTCGTGAGTTTAGTCAAAGAATTGCTAGTCACTGCTGGCTCATGGGATGGTTGCCAGGAGGTGTTTTACCTATTGCAATCTTCATTCCAATGGGATATCTTGCGAAGCAAATTGTGTTCGAACGTCACTTGTACCAAAGTGGTACAGGACTGCAACTTGCCGACCACTGCAACGTCCCAGTCAGAACAGAAGGGTACCCTTCGCGTCTAGCATATACAGGCTATCCCGTCCTCGATTATCGCATGTGTTCACTTGTCGTGCTCTTTCATGCCCTGCTAGACCCTGCATATCGACCTCTCGTAGCAGAGCTCATGACTGCCCTCGCTGCAGTCACGATGATACCCTTCGTCGAGGCTGCACGTGAAAAGCGCTCCATCTTCCTTCGCATGCCTGCTGTCGTTGGAGTGCTCTTCCAGCTTTTCAGTTTTGCAGCTATCATGCCAATTTATTATGTCGCACTCATTCTGAGTGGAGCAGCGATTAGTAGTCCCATCAAAGGCCGCGCAACAAAAATCACTCAGGGCAGTGCAGAAGCTTTACTTTTTGCTCTGATAGTCGGCTACATTATCCCGACGCTGTGTATGGTTGTATTTCAAGATGTTATACCCACTGCACTATGGCAAGGGTTCCCCATCATCATGGCGCTCGCTCAATTCGTGTACCTCGTCATTCGTCCTTCCCGTCACGTGGAATCCGGCTACGCTATCATCCAAGTCATGTATGGCCTCATCTTCGTCACTTCTGCTGTCCTCCATATCTACTACACGTGGCCACTTTTCTTTGACATCCAGCAATTCCAGAAGGTCTTCGTGCCACAGTTGGCACTGAGCAAGCGTTTGTTATCCTTACCCGAAGGAGTCGCTGCTGTCATCCAGTGGGACGCAGTTTTTGGAATAGGGTCGACCCTTCTCGTCACATTCTGGTTCGCGCGGGGCGTAAAGGAAATGGTACTTCTCTTCCTTTGGCACGTACTATCCTTAGTGGTGCTTGGCCCCGGAGCAGCTATAGCAGGCGTACTATTGTTCAGAGAAGCGAGACTTAATAACCCAACTCCTGTGGTGGATAAGGAGGACTGAGTTGAACCGGGAAATGATTCGATCAGAGTACCGAGTCTCAACGGAGAACATCACTATATACAAATATCGACACTTCAACTTGAAATCAATAATGGTACAATCGAAAAGCAAACAGAAAAAATAAAGTGCCAAGCAGATACAATATAAGAAGTCCACATCAAGGATCACCGCTTCTTGCTTTTGCCATTCGCCTTGGGTTTAGCAGCGACTTTCTTCTTTTTAGGTCGGTCGTCATCCGATTCGGAGTCTCCACGAGTTGCCTTTGCCTCGGCGGCTCGCTTTGAATCGGCTGGTTTTGCAAATAAGTATTAAAAAAGAAGGGCGAATATCAGTATACGTACATTTAGCAGCTTTCCTTTCTAGTTCTTCCCAGTCATCACCGTCGTCGCTATCGTCATCATAGCCCGAACCACTTCCTGAGTCGTCGCTCGCATCTGAGCCGTCATACTCGCTAGCATCGGCGCTGCTCTCCTCAGATTGTAATTCCTCAGGATCTGCCTCAAATTCAGACTCGCTGTCAGAACCCTCATCTGCATCACTCTGTGAACAATGGTTCAGTCCCATGATCGACGATGCAGCTAAGGACTTACATCGGCATCACCTCCACCGAGGAAACTTCGCCAGCCACCTTGCTGGAAGAAATCATACGGGCTCTCATTGATGGTCTTCATGATAGGGCCCCAGTTCAAATTGACTGGGCCTTCACCGAGAGGGATGTCGACCGAGCTGCATAGGCGTTCCATCAGTATCAATATCCTACTGGTCGCAATAAAAATGCATACTCTAGCCAATTTTTCACGTCATCAAGTTGGCCACTTGGTATCGAGTTGATATGTAACGGCGCTTTGGTGAAATCCTTGAAGATGAGTACCAGATCGAATTGTTTGAGCGAGAATTGAACACGTTCTAGCGAAGCAATCTCGATCTCATTGAGAGTGACAACAAGGAATGGAGGGTCAATAAGATGCACGAGACATTCTGTTGTGGGCTGCAATCGGACGTTGGTGCGGAATGGCACTCCCTCGAACGACAATTCACGGAAGGGGATGTCGACTTCGAGTGCTTCACCCATAGACGTCGATGCTGCCTCGGCTATTCGCTCGGCAAAAAGCTTAAATTCCTTGTTGAGCATCTGTCTTCGCTTTCGTTCTTGTTGTTCCATCTCAATTTCATCCTCATCACCGTATCTGTGTTTTCTCTTCCGGTTGCCAGTCTCGTCGAACTGAACGTCGGAAGCCTCGCGGAAGAACTGAATATCCTGCAGAAAACTACGTCAAAAGATGTCTTGCCCTGCGAACGGAATGACATACATGCGCTTTCTTCTTCCCAATCATGATAGGTGCTCTCAAATGGACGTGTACAATGACCATAAGTTCCTTGTCACAAGGCTGGAAGAAGAGGTGCTTAATGTTCGTGAACAAAACATCTAAGGAGCACACGAGTTAACGATACCCAACAAGAAACGTAACATCATACCAATTTTCTGAGAACCCATCGGAGACTGGTAGCGCAAACCATTCTGGTGGATCTCGACCTCGCCGGGTAACCGTTTACCGTCAAGGGCAGGGCGGACGAATACCTCAGGAAGCTTGTGCGCGCGTCTACCTTTGATCTCGAGCAGGACATCTTGCTCGATAACGTCAGCCATTTCCTTCTTCTGTTGCTCGCGTTTGTTAACCTCTTTCTTCAGGTCTGTGATTTGTTTGGAAATAGTGTCAAAACGATGGCCATCATTTGACCGATAGGTAACCGAGCGAATAAAAGTAGAGTCAGGGTCTTCAAAAGGCTGTTTGGCAATACCGTCAAACTCAATAACACTCGTGACTCTGAAGCCATGCTTACCGTATCATCTTTCTTACCGGCGAGCTGCCCAGGTGTCTGAAAGTTGATGCGGAGATATGTGTAGTCCCCTTCATCATTCTTGCTCACGTTCTTGATAGTGTTGATGTGGAAAGGTACAGCGAATCCGTGCACGGGCAGCACTATCGTTTGAGCTTTGCGGTCTACGCAGATCTGGGTGGTATTGTTTAGCCTGAAAAGTTTCATATAGGAGTTGATGCACTCACTCTGAGACTTTCAACTTCTCGCGGCAGCGCGCTTTCACCCTTATAACTTTGGAAGCGTTTCCAGGTTTTACCTTCCTTTTCACCACCACCGCTAGCACTCTCGGAGTACTTCGCCAATCCGGCAGACTGGAGACCTTCATGCAGTTGTTGCTGATGTTCCTTGATTTTGGCGGCTGCCGTCATCAAAACTTCCTCCTGAGCAGCGCTACGCGTCTTGTTTCGTAACACCTTTCCACCAACTGTCTTGTTCTTGACGGGGGAACCATTTACCAGAGGCTTCACAGGAGCCTTCTTATTTGGTTTGGACGGCTTATCTTCTTCCACCTCAATTTCATTTTCCGGGTTCAGGAAGAAAAGCGTGTCTTTGGTGGATTTAGCACCTTCAGTCAAAAGAGTAGATCTGTCAGCGCCAACGCGAATAGTGTCGACTATGTGGAGAGCGTATCTGAAATGCAAACATGAAAGAAACTGCCATGGACCAAAGGAGTGATACATACTTCTTGCCATTGTCATCAAGCAAGTCGGAGAAGCCAAGAGATAGGTTTAAAACCATATCCGTCTTCAGGCGCTTAGAGTTTTTAGAAGAAAGCAAATACGCAGAATCACGGAACTCGACACCGGTCTGAACGAGTCTTAGACTTATGGAAACATTTGGAACAGGGGATTACTCACTCCAAACCCAGCATTCTTGACAAAGTTCTTCTCAAGCTCTGGCTTTTCCTTTTTTACTATGTCCAATGCCCGTTGATACACCTCGCGTGCACTGACGCCATCCTTGATTTCCCTCAACATCTCGTTCTGCATCGATAACAGTAGGTTATAGATGGATTCTTGTTCCTATGGGGTAGAATGAGGTAAGTGAAAAAAGAACATCGCCTACACTGACCTTCGAGGGGTCAACAATAATACTACGCCCAAGATTGGCACAGTAACCTTTGTATCGCATACCAACGGCAATAAGGAAGACGCCTTTGTGTGCGATAGTATCCGAGGATGATTCTGCGGTCGATCGCAGATCATAACCGGTGGCTGTCGATCGTGACTGAATGATAGGAGAGTAGCAGAACTCTGTCGATGCCCAGTCCACCTGGAATGACCCATGAGATATACAAGCGAGTCCGGAAGGGCAGCCGACGTACATCATTGAGGCCCCGCCCCTTACTCCACACCTTCATATCAGGTCCTTTCGCAACTTCACCTTCACCCGAGCCAAGTCGTGCCTCTATCTGAGTAGCAAATTGTTCATGAGTTATCTTGGCTTCCTTGTCCAATATCATCTCCAGTTTTAGCACGATGTGGTGAACAAGTAAGGTGGAAGTGAGATTAGCCGCTGTACGGATGCATTTCTGTAGTGTGCATTAGAAGACCGTTGACCCCAGATATAAAACGTTAACACACCATCTCTTCTTCGTCCTTAACAGCCATAAATGCTGACAAGGCAGGGGCCATATCGACCAGTTCGGGTTTGTTGTCGGCTTTCGAGACGCCCTGCTCCCATTCCGTCATCAGCTTCCCCGTGCACACTTCCTTCACCAAGCTCCCAACGCGTTTGAAAGATGTGAAAGCTTCCACGAATTTTGGCAGTGCACCACTGGGTGGTTCCTTCGCCTTGGCTTGCACAAGTATCTCGACTGGAACAGGAGGATTCCCTTCTTTTATTTGGTGCAAAAACTTGGCTGCAAACCCACGTGTCGCGTTGAAAATGTCAGATCGTCGCGCATCGGACAATACAACACATACCTTTGCTAGCCGAGCATAATATCAGCAGCTTGTCCTTCTGGAAGAGGAGCAAGGTGGAAGGAAACTCATAACCAAGCAACCAAGTCTACACGGATTGGCGCGTAAGCCACACAGTAGAGACGTGATTCATGGAGTTTTAATGAAGCTCACCTGAAAGGCAGTTCCTTTCCTCACGGGTTCATCCTCTCCTGCAGGGTCTCCTGACAGCAACAAGAGGGCTTCCGCATCTGCTATGGAGCCGTACTCGTCATTTTGACTTGCATTCTAAAAATGACACAACAGTCATTAGCAACCTAACCTGCACCGAAGGCTGAAAGCGCACCCTCCAACCATCATAGACGTTTTTTAGACGAGAACTGATTAGCTGTTTATTTAATTGGACCTGCATAGTGGTTGTGAGCGGCGATTGACAGAATGAACTGGCGGACGACGCTGCAGGTGAGCAAGCAGGAGAGCGCGCGCTAGAGAAATTTCTTATTAGGTAATCAAGTGGTTTCTACTCATCGTCCACAACGCAAGGTCAACGCAACAATCTTAACACTCCTTTAATCTGCCACCATGTCTGAACGTAAAGGTAAGAACTCAGCATTTAGTGAAATCATGAGCTGAATTTTGTGTTAGTATTGAATAAGTACTTCCCCCCGGACTTTGACCCGTCCTTGATTCCTCGAAGGAGAGGTCCAAAGAACTCACAGCAGGTTGTTCGTCTTATGGCTCCATTCTCTATGTGAGGATTGAACTTTTTGTACCATGATACATATCTTACTATGGACACAGGCGATGTAATACATGCGGAGAATACATTTACAAGGGCAAGAAGTTTAACGCTCGTAAGGAAACGGTGGATGGAGAGGATTACTATGGAATCAAGATATTCCGGTTCTACATTAAGTGGTGCGTCGTTGCGTCGTTATATATCTTAACATTTTCTGAGAGCCATTCTAGTACACTATGTTCCGCTGAGATTACCTTCAAGACCGACCCCAAGAATACCGATTATTCCGCAGAGCATGGTGCATCGAGAAACTTTGAACCATGGCGAGAAGAGAAAGTTGTCGAAGAGGAGGATCGTCTTGCTCGGCTGGAGGAAGAGGAGAACAATCCTATGAAAGCGCTAGAGAACCGCACCGTCGACGCAAAACGGGAGATGGATATCCTAGATGCCCTCCAGGACATTCGGGCGCGGAACGCTCGGAACGAGCGTGTGGGGCAAGCGTCGGACCTGACTTCTCGGACTGCTGCAGAGGAAGAAACGGAAGAAGACAGGGACCGAAGGTTAGCAGAGGAAGAGGACGAGAAGCTGGTGAGGGAAGTGTTTTCGAAGGTGTCGATGCCCGCACTTCCGGGCGGCTCTTCGGCCGCGGCGGATAGTTCTGGAGATTCACCCACAGACGCCACTCCACCAAAGCTGGTCACTATCAAGCGAAAGGCCGATGATGTCGAGCCCGATTTACGCAGTCTCCTCCCAGAATCAATACGAGTAGTGCGAGATGCCAAATCTCTTGGTGCACCGCCAGCGAAGAAGCCAAAATCAGATTTGAAAAACAAGTTGGGTATCAAGATAGCGAAGAAGGGCAAGGTGGCTGTTTGACATGTACGAATCTCTTATTTATGCTAGTGTACATTGTATCCGTAATACAGGGTGTTTCATCAATTCAGTAGGTCTACAACGATCGCTCTCTTTGTCACGGCCATGGCTGCATTCACGGACACTCTGTCAACCAATCTGAATGGGTCGTGGTTATTGATTTGCGCTCCAGCACATTCATGAATGTGGCCAAAGACATGCAGCCGGCAGTTCCGCAGTTCCGCTAATTTGTTCGACAAGACGTAGCATCCAGCGTGCTTACCCTTCCTTGTTCTGTCCAGAGTCATGAAAGGAGGTGTGTGTGTGATCAAGATATCCGTATCGTAGGGTATACGGTTATAAATCGCTAGAGAATGGTTATCATGATTACCCACAAACATTGATCTGGTCCCAAACCATACCTCGTGCCTCGTCTGTAGTCTCGTACTGAAATGATCCTTGAGCGTATAATGGAGCAGCCTCACATGTATATCAGTTCCACGAGGTATCGGATTCGCAGGGAGCGACTGATGCTCACCGGTGAGCCATGGACCTTCCATTCGCGCCCCGAGGGTAATATGAATCGAAAGGGTTCGTGTTCAATGTAGTGCAGACCTGCTGCTGTTTGACTCCGTACATAGGTTCGTGCTTGCTGGACCTCCTGGTATTGATTCTTTGTTAGCTCGACTGATGTTTGGGGAAATCTACAATCACCTCTGGTGGGAGGCCATAAATTGGCTGAGCCCACTTCTCGTCAAGACAAAGCTACCAAAGTCTGGTCTGAAATCTGGGAGATGATGATAGCTTAGTCGGACGTACGTCATGATTGCCTGCGACCATGCTTAGCCCATTGCAAGTTAGCATGATGCACCTGATACAACATAAAGTACAACTGCCAACTCACATTTTGATGGGGTGATTCAATGATTTCAACCATTCGACTGTGATAATCAATTGCGAAAGACTACCCCAGCTACTCAAGTCGCCAGCATGCAGCAGAACGTCACCGGTGGGTATGTGAAAGGTACGAGAATGTGTATCTGAGATGCAGACAAAGCGAGTCCAATCGGTGCCTGGGTGAGGAGGGATGATATCAACCCCCTCCCTGTAGATACGCGCGGTTTCATACATTAGGATCAAGGTGGACTTGGCGGTCTAGTATGAGCGATGGAAAACGTAGAAGCGTTGCTTGCCGCAGCTGTCAATGTATTCGACTTTTAAAAGTGTCTTATCATGACTTCGTACTGACTCGGAGTGCTGACTCGGATAGTTGTACCGTGTGGTGACCAGCCGGAGAAATAACTTTGTTCACATCGGAGTCTAACGAAGGTGGCAGGAATCAAAATTTAAAAATACAAGTACCCTGGATATGTATAGGTTTTATATCTAAAATATTGTACATATCCATATTAGCATTGTTTTTCGTGAAATTAACGATTGGTATTCAAATGTCATCATAGCTTCCAACCTTTTCAAGATCCCTAAGTATAAATACGGCTTCTTCGACCCTCATCTCCAGTACGGTGAGCTTCTCCCGTTTCGTCTCCCACTCCTTAAGCACGTCTCGCTCCATCCGCGACAATAGGCTTTCATCCTGAGCCACATCCGTTCGTGCTCGCTTTGCCAGTACCGCTTTTACAGTCGACTCCTCTTGTTCTGCTTGTCGCCGCATGCCTATGTTATACAGCGTCTTGTACAGCTGTCCCAACAGCACAGAATATGCCTTATGTAGATCAACGTGCCTGGGTATCGGGATACGTCAATGATCCTGACAAATTAGCTTCACCAAGTACCATAGATAAAATGTCCGGGTGGGGTTACGATCGGCACTTCTGGGTACCTCTTGAGTTGAAATCAAAAAGTCGGACGACAGTGCCGCAAGCAGTGGCCGAACGACGTTGTTTGGCATCATGGCCACCTTCGCTATCTGTTCGGTATCAGAGACACGGTCAATACGAGGCCCACAAGGAAAGCACCTGTTTCTCATCCATCTTTCCAACATCGAGGAGTAGACGCACTATCCTCACGCCGTCATCCCCGTGTCGTTCCCTAGCCACTGCCTCTAGCACGCGCCTTTGCAGGCGTTTGCTAACTATGTCAAACTCAACATATACTTTGTTGTCGGTTAGACTTATGAACGATGCCGCTTTACCAGCTGGCGTTGGATTGTCTGCGGCAGACATAAGACCGAGATAATCCTTGACTAGTGAAGCACTAGACGCTTTGTTAGTTGACGTGACGATACCTGTCGATAGGTCATCGTCATCGGAAATAAGCATGGCAACCGCGGCAGTTGATGTAGGATCTATTTCAGCATAAGCAATCGCATGAAAAACGCGTGCTACAGTATATCTACCTGATCTCGCATCGGATACACTCTTTTGTTTGGCTTCAGTCGCTTTTAGCGTGGCTCGCATGACAAGAGCAGCACTTCGATTGAAACGTTCTCCGGCAGCCATCTCGATGAGCTGGCAAATAACATTAGTATGAAACCAAGAACGTCAAAAAGGTATTCATGGGACTGACATTGTTCCGGATATGTGTATTGAATTTATCAAAATTTACCCGAAAGTAGACACCATCCTAGATATTTAAATTGAAGCAGCTGACTAGTACACTGATAGTTAAACTTAACTCACCGAGCCCACATTCTCTGCTTCCTTCTCCTCCCGTTTCAGCCGCGCCTCCGCAGTCTCTTGGGCTTCTCGCAACTCCTTTGCTGTCGGGAAACCCGTTATTTTAGCTTTCTCTTCTGCTTCGTATTTGATACGTTTGTCTCGAGGTGAGTGATGTGAGAGTAATGTGGATGGCTTAAGATATGCGCCAGATATGAGCTTGTATAACGTCTGCCGGTATAGGCTTGAACCTGGGTGTGCCATTAGCAACGGTCACAAATCAGGAGAAATCTCCTGACTTTTTGGGTTGCCAATTGACAATCGTGAAATGACGTCTGGCTGCTGAAGTTTTCCGTGGTCTAGTATTAGCTGCACGATTTCTGCACCCTGATACACAAGCGTTAATTGAGCTTAATACGGAGGAAGAAACAGAGGAGGTACGTACAGACGGTCCAAACAATTGCTCCGCCTGCCACACGAAGCGACCAAACCTAAGACGCATAAGACACTCTAGTGTATTGAACTCCAGCATTTCGCCCTCCTCCTCGGTGTTGGAATGCCATAGAATATTCTGTTGCACCAGAACCAAAATTGCCGCGCGTACTGTGCGCGGTTTCATCATCGTGTAACGAATGAGCTGGGCAAGGGAAAGTCTTCCCCGCGTGAGTAGTGCAGATGCAATCTTCTGACAGACCATTCAAGTATGAATAAACTTCTGGAGCTGGTGAAAACCACACGAAAACTCACCGCAGTTAACGGACCAAAGTGTGACCAGACAATCTGGACACACAGACGGGAGGTCTCTGCATCCGCCATTACTGAGTGCGATCACTATACTAAGATTAAGAACGAGAAGAGGACTGGGAGATCATATATATCATACATCGGAGTAATGTATCTCCAGAAAATTGATAACGTAATTAGATGGGCTGACTCTGACGTGGTTGGATTAACTTGGGTCAGATTCACAGTTGCTTCAACGTCTTGCCAAAAAAGGCACACTTGTGCATCCAGAACAAAGTTGGGTGCTACTAGTAGCAAACGGTAGTTGTAGCTACAAGATTAGGGGAATAACATTGCGTGGCCACCGAAAACTCGTACTCAGACATGATCACCGTTCGACGTTGAACCTTTGCGATTAATCGACATTGGCATCATTGCTGTACCATTTACTGCTTTGAGTTGACCTCGTCATGCTTCTCCTGGAGCCTGGCCTGGTGTTCAAAGTCAGAATGTCATCAAGCGACAGAAATACTGATGACTCACAAGCTCCTCCTTCTTCGCTTCAATCTGTAGAACTGAGTTAGGACAATGAATGGTTATGATTCATGTGGTGCATACCTCAGCTTTCAGCTTACGCAGTAGCTCTGCCTCGTGCTTACGAGCGTACTCGTCTGTGAATAGCAATCAGTGAGTGTGACAATGTCACTGGACTTGCAGATGAATGCACCTTCATGAGCTTTCTCCTTTTTGCTGCAATTACGGTTAGATGCACGTCCCTCGTGCTGCAAAGATTTACACATACGAGAATCCCTTGCTCTGAGCAACACTACCTTCCCTGATACTTGAGGTGTAACTCCTTGAGAGGACAAGCCGGGTAAGTGGGACACGGCGAGCAACAACAGTGAACATGGTGATATATGAATAGTTTGCACTGGAATATCCAAGATGGAGTCCAAGACGTGTGACTGAACCGCTGGCACCATGACTCAACACGTGACTCTCGAACATCAGGAGCAACACCGCGTAACGTCACGCTTTATCCTCTTTTCTAGTCATGTTGTCCATGAATTTTCTCAGACAAGCGGTGAGCTCTTAGATCATCATTATTTTCAAGTCATCGAGCTCATCTATGCGACAGGCCCGCTCTACACGGACCTTCTCTACGACGTCCGTTGCTCGTAAAGGTTTGTTCCGCATTTCGCCGACCGGCACATGAGACAATGGATTGACGAAGTCTTTCGGCAGACCTTGTCCAGGACCTCTACGTTAAGGAGCTAAAAGCTTACAAGCCTCCTGCTGTAGTTCGTGTTTTGTTTCAGCCTCAGCTCATTCCGGCAACTCACCCATATGTCATGTAGGCAAAAGACGCACACGTTGGCGTTGTCAAGAATTTCTCACTACCCGCCGTTCCAAAACCACCCACTCTTCCCGTCGACCTCGCTGCTGAACTCACTGCGTATGACGCGACCGAGCCCACAAAAGCCGAGGCAGAGGTCACGAGCTCGAGTGTGCACGCAGGAGAGGATGCAGGCAAAGGTGCAGATGCATTCCTTGGATTCTTGGAAGCAGACGTGAAGCAAGCAGAGGTTCACCATTGAGTCAAGGATACCTCGATTACTATCTGACTAGGAATGCATGACAACGTGATTCATCCGGCTAGAGGTGTGCGTCGGACAAATCCCGAACAGAATTAGACTATTATGCATGCTCTTGAGTCGCCGAATCTTACTCTGGTTAAAATTTACATTTACAAGTCGATCCGGATCCCATGTCGATGATGAGGTAATCTCTTTCACCAGTACAGCGTCATTATTATACATGTTTGCTGGCGAAAATTATATAAGATTATACTGGCGTACTATCAACTCGTCATGTCATGGAATCAGGTGGTTGCTCGTAAGGAAAGGAGCGAACATCGAATGCAGTTATTAGGGCCCAGTGACGGTCAAACAGACCAAGAACATAACCACACGTGCCCACTTCCAGTTTCCACCAAATGATGTTATCCTTCAATACCAGCTCCCACCTCACTCTGAGCCGGTGGCACGACCGAATATGCTGTAAAGGTGAGCCACGAGAAAAAGCGATGATGAACTGAAAGAACAGGGGACATAATAGAAACCTGAAAACGGTACTTAGCCCACGGTCGTAATTTTGATGTTCGGGTTGCGTGCGTGCCAGTCGATCCAGGGTCATGATAATGAAAAAAGTCTGATAAGTTAGACCTGCCAGGAGCAGGCAAGGAGGCTGAGCGGTAGCAGCAGTGTAGGGCGCAGGTAAAGAATGGTGGCGAATGGGATATGGGGCGCCGACGCTGTCTCAGTACATGCGGGATCGTTTTTCTTCAATACATTGTGGTCAGTAAAGTAAATGTATAACACAATTGAGACATACCTGGTGAACCACGAGGTGTGGCAGCTTCAAGTTCACCTTCTTCTTGGTCGACCTCGTCGTGACGGCGTTTTGTAGATGAATTGCTGGACAGAGTCACAGAGCTTTCATTGGACACAGCATCGCCAGGGTCCAGCCAATCGTAATCAATTTCGCCATCACCATCTAACTCGTCATCCCACTGATCCCACTCTTCCAAAACTGGGAAAGTCTGTCCGCCACCCTCTTCTGTAGGGTTAGCATTGGTGTGAGAGGAAGAATGATCTAGCTCAAAATCTGGATTATGGGTCAGCGCAGTCCCACACAAAGAACTAGTCACCTTACCAGCCTCGCGTTCAAGCATTGCAAGTAAATTAGAATCCGACTCATCTGTTAGGAATTGCACTGATGATTCGGGCTGATCTGTATTCTGATCTACAAGATTTAATCGACATCGGGTTAGTAACCAATATCAAGCGTCGAAATGCTCGGACAGACCTTTGTCAGTGCCACGGCTGCTCTTCTCTTTCTCGAAAGATTCAGATGATGGCGAACGATCTCCTCGTTCTAGCACAAGATGAGGATATGAGGATATTCAACAAAATTAATGTTGCTCACCATTCAAAACGCCGCAGTCCAAGTCTTCATGGTTGCCTCGGTGCTCAAAGCGGGTGGAGAGTTGATTCGCAAGGTTGTTTGATGACATGGACCGATCTGTGTGAACGACCTGGCGCAGGGCCAGGGCTTCCCCGTGAAGTGCGATATCCTGATCCAAGTCTTCACTGTTGCCTCGGTTTCCTGTTTCTGATCTCTGAGCGGATTCAGAATCAATGTGTTGTGCCGATGGTACGGGTGTAGTCTCTTCTTCATGGAGGTCAGATACAGGCAAACCCGTTTGTGACTCTTCCGTTGTTGTCGATACAGCTACCATTCCACCGTCTTCATAACCCACCGTTAGATCATATCCGTATTCTGCGAGAGTGCCGTCCTCTTCGGGAAAGTCTTCATAGATTTCGCCATACTCTTCTGGCTGTATGTAATCCTGGTAGTCGGTCTCCCCTCTGAACTGCGCATTGACATCTGACACGGTTGCAGCAGCGTCCGCATCCACTGTCTGATGCACGGTAGCGGAGTCATGATCGCCCTCGCCCTCTTCCTGGTACTCTGTACCATTCGTGCCTTCATAATCATCCTCCTCTTCAAGGGCTTGTGCTACGTCGCCACTGACACTGTGGTAGGCGATACCTGCCACAGCCTGTGGGATAAAAGCCACGTCCTTTGCGTGGGTGTCATCACCCTGAAGCTGCTCTGGAGAAACTTTCAGCTCATGAACGCCTCCTGCTCTATCGAGATCCTTCTGATCATCGAGGAAAAGTGCTTCGTGTGGGGCTTCTTCTTCGTGATGGTCTATATCTTCTTCTTCGCGATGGTCTGTATCTTCTTCTTTGTGATGGTCTGCATCTTCTTCCTCGTGATGATCTGTTTCGAGTTGGGTTTCTTCCTCATGGTGATCTGCTTCTGGCGCGGCATCATGTTCAACTGTAGGGACGTATCCTACAACACCATTAAGAAATAATTTCGACTTTATTGCAGAGGAATACAAACCCTCTGCTGCAACATTTTCATCGACGCCTGCAGCCAGGTCAAGCCGAGAAATTTGCTCTTGAAGTAAACGGTAACGTAAGATAAACCTAGGGATCGCCGAACGCAATTGGATGCGAAGAGGGCCCGTAAAATCAGAACCATCGTGCAGTACGTTTAGGTCATGCAAACTGATTCCCTGTGCGTAAACATTGTCCTACGTGAAAATCAGTGCTTATCCTGTGCAAAAGAAGAAATGATGCCCACCTCTAACACGGCAAGCTGAAGATCGTAAGCGTCCATCACCAACTCTCCCTCGAGAGAGTCGGGAATCCTGGAAATGACTTCATCTTGCCGAAGTGCTTCGAATACGCAACTAAGGGGCTCATAGTATAACGTTGGCCGATTCTCCAAGAGCAGCGCATACACCTTTTGGTTGCTAGCCCCTGCAGACGGACTACGAGACCCACGTTCCACTGGAGGCTGGTTGAATAAACAGTACTCCGGTACCTCAGAGGAACCGACAGACAGAAAAACAGCGGGTGGCGGGTCAATGTAGACGCCATCAGATATTTCGTGTGGATCATTAGCATTGTCTGCCTCATCGTGGAGGTCCTCCCGGTGCGTTTCAGCCTGAGGCTGCGCGCTATCATCAGATGGCACATCTGAAGGGTGGGACGTCTCAGACTGCTCCTCAACTTGTGATTGAAGCGTGGGTTCTGCCTCTGTGAGTGGAGCAGATGATCCTACTCTATCAGTGGTTTCAGAAACCAGAGCATCCGCATGTTTTTCTACAGCATATGGATCCAGTTGAAGCCACAGAAGATACGTTAAACTCTACCGCCGTTTGATCGACAGCAGTGGCAAGGTGAGAAGGATCCGACTCCGATAGATGCCCGAGTGTTAAAGCGAGAGAATCCTCCTCTTGCAGAGCACTAAATTGTGCTTCTTCAGCTACGGGATGATCGTTTTCCACCGGGTGATCTGTGATAGATGTGTCGTGTTCAACAGGGATGGTGGCTAGCTGGGGGGTGAACGAATCCGAGAAAGGGGCAGAGGAGGGAAGTAATGATATTTCCGGATTAATTATCAGAGACGATAATGGGTGTGAATCAGGTATGGCCTGAGGTGAGCGAGCATCAGAAGCGTCGTAGACTTCCACGTCGAGTAGTTCGTGGTGATAATGGCTTTCATTGAATTCCTCCGTCTCATCAGCCATCTCATACTCTGCATTGCCATCATAGTAAGTCTCCATATCAACTTCGACATCCTCCTGGTTATAAATCGTGTGATGACCATCGTGGTCCATGGATAACTCCACAAAAAATTCTTGTGCAGCTGCTGGGTTCATTGGAACATCGATTTCGGTGGCAAAGTCATGCATTGGTGCATCCAAAGTTTCAGGAAATGGTGAGACCGACATTGCGAGGGCAATAGCAGTCAAATAAGGGTCAAGAACAAGGCGCGCATGCACAATGCAGACAAGGCGGCTTATTCATCCACACTTGGTCCGTGCATGGCACGTGACATGTCACATACTTTGTTCATTGCACCGCGACGATCTCCTGAATCACTCCAGAAATGGGTTCAGAAAAATCGTCAGAGACTCATGCTGCAGACATGGAGTTTCTCGTGCGACGAGGAATGACCAAAGGATATGAAGTATTTTCTTTACTCACCCCACCAGCCTACGTTGCTTTTGTGCTCATGCGGAAAGGTAAAGGCCACTTCACTGTCAACCGCTTCCTTCGCACGACGTGGGTAGGCGGTGCAGTAGGTATGCAAGCATAGTGATAACACTTTTATTTCCTGTTAATCCTGAAATTTTTACTCCCTAGGATGCGCAGCAGGAGGCACGCTCGAGTATATTCGCTCGTCCAGAGCCAGTGAAGCCACTGTAAGGGACCGGCGCCTGCAACACGCCTACGACGTATGTCCAATTAATTGTGAATGCCACATAATGTCCAGGTTGCTTTCCAGACTGCTTCATTACGTGCCGACGACCACTCTACTATTGGCGCGATATTGTTTGCAGTTCTAACGCCTGCAATTTTCTGGAAGAGAGCGAGCACAATGAACTGTGAGCAAAATATTGCATATGTGATATACTAGTGCATGACGCCCGTTTATCTCCAACAGTGGTAGTTGGTGGCGCTGGGATTGGTTCTGCTATTGGACTCCTAACGCATTATGGACGAACAGTAACAGGGGATATAGCGCCAGAAACACAAATCCCCGATATCCCCATTGCATCATCATGAAATATCATCCATTCCATCGGACAACTCATGGCCTGATCGAGCAGGCGGCCAGAGACGCCCGTCAGTGATTAAGTCTAGTATAGTCCTTTGACACTCCAAAACACGCAAATCGCACATTACCCATCCTCTAGCAGATCACACATCCATGAACCGGGCCCGGTCCCCTACCAATGATCATACCGTATTTGGGTGATACATGTAGCAGTAGCCTCATCCTCCAATTACGGGATGTTCACTGGTATCCACATTGCCTCAGTCCTCAGTCTTACTCTCTCATGCACTACGCTATTCATGGACTCCTATACAGATTGATGCTGTCAAGGTGGCGTACTCCAATAACCGACTTGGTATCCCCTTCTTGGTATTCTCACACGACAAGGGTTACTACAGTGCTAGCGTCGATGCAGTCTGTTGCATACTGTGTCTTCAGGCGAATCATCCACACAAGAACGCAGGTACTAGATATCAGCTTATGGTACGAAAGTGGTGATTACTTTGGACGCAACTGATCACCTGGTCAACCAACAAGTCACCCATTGAGTACCCTAGCTAAGCACTTAAAAAAGAAAAACAATTGGCTGTGTACCTTCCTGACATACGCGTGGTCACCGTTACATTACATGTCAGGTCGACGACCTGAACCACGAAACATGCGTGATAGGATTACACAGCAGCCGGTGAAGTGAAAGTCCCGAGTAGAAGGAACAATTGGTTCCCATAACTGGAAGAGAAATGACAAGTTTAGAGCCAGGAAATCCGTATCGTGAAACATCAGGTTGGCACATCGGTGACACTAGGATACCAACGGTCCGCGGAACGATCAGCAACGTACGAGGCTAATATTTATTGTTGTCTTCTAACGGTAAGGACACTTGGCAGGCAATCGTAAATAGAGCTGGCCCAGAAATGGCGGGCTTCATCTGAATAGTCAACTTGTTGTCGTACACCAACAGGAATAAACCAAGCAACTTGCGACAAGAGTTAAATATATCAGCGCATGTATTTGAAGCTGGGCAGGGCGGCATACACGAGGATCACCGTCGTGGGACGAGCAAGAAAAGACCTGCGCAAGCAGCACCCGCGACAAAGCTCAACGTCGTAATAAAAACGCCAGGGGCTGTGAAGTTCAGTTTGGCTTCATCCACCTGACGGGATGACCTGGCTCCCAGCTCGCCAGGAGATGGAACTGCGTTTTTCTCCCAACCGTCGTCGAGAAGCCTCCTTATCATCTGATCGTCCAATAGAGCAAGTTCCTCCATTTCCCAAGAAGTGCAGACATCAATCATCCACCGCATCCGTCTCTTCCCAATTTCACCGCCCACCCCGGGGGCTCTCTCCTTCAACTTCACTCTCAGTTCACCCACCCTAGTGATTGCATCTCCGGCGTGCTCTGGAAGGCTTTGCTCGACCTTCTTCCGTATGATATTAGCCAGTTTAGGGCTATTCCCGTTTGTTGAGATCATAATTTGCAGAGGGCCGTCACGGATTTGGGAGCCAAAATAAAAGTCGCATGACTCCGGGATATCAGCCACATTAACGGGAATCTTGAGCTCCCTGCATAGGCAACAAATGACACGAGACTGCGCCACATCATCAATCGCCGTTAAGACAAGATCAACGTCGGCCAAGTCTTCTACGCCTCCGAAAAGGCGGTCGTGGTACGTAATATTGTAAGGTCCATCGAGGAAAGATTTGGTAAGAGTGTGCAGTCCGTTGCTTGGACTAATAAGCGTCACGCGAGCGTCGGCAGCAAGCACAGATTCGATACGACCAGAAGCGACATCACCACCGCCAACGATGAGCACGTGCTTTCCTTTCAGTTGCCAGGCTAGCAACAGAGAACCGCCGCCCAGGTGAGGCATGACTGAATCTCAAATCAGTAAAGACGATTGATGGGCCTAGATTCAGATGCTGCGCAAAATATGATGGGGATAAGGAGCAGGTCAGTGATATGAAAAAGGGCTTACGGAGGCACGAGGATGAATTACTGAGAGCTGATGCGGTTGACTCGGAACGAGCGTGCAGGCCGTAGCGTGTCTTACTAGTGACCCACGGTGTACAAAGTTTGTTCTAATAGTGTTGTGTTTGTCATGGAGACTGAAACTGATAAATTATTGTCGATACTTAACAGAAGGGCCATACCACCATACCACCGCCTCCCACTGCCCTCCCATAGCCTCTTTCCATGAGTACTCCTTGACACTACTGTCGACTTTTCTCCCCACGCATCGAACTGCCTTGAATTGCTGTATAGCCGCATCAAATTTTGATCGTCTCAGCAGCACCGCCATCTGTATACTACACACATATTTATATTGTAAGCGAAATTCTGCGATTTTCAATCTTTTGGTTCACAGAGCGCTCACTACTTTTTTCTTTCGTTCTTTTTTGTTCTTTTCCTGCTGCGCAGAGGCTTGACGTTGATCGTCATTTGACCAGTTTTTGGCGTCGAACTCTAGCCAGGTGCTATCGTTCCTCTACTCTCCGGAAGAGTCTCCATCAATTCGATCCAGCTCACCAGCAAGCCCATTCGTTAGGACGCCTGTTCTCTTGACCATCTGACTCTCTTCTACACAACGCCCCATTTAGTTCAATCATTCAGGCAAAAACAATCATGATGTCGAAGAAACTGATTGCTGCATGGGCATTCTTTGATATATGTCTCATGGCCGCCGGTATCCTCTCGTTGACCTTGTCCATTGTATGGCGTCAACCCAACCTTTTGTTCAACTTGACGTTTGGTGGTGTGAACTTGACTGGTAAGTGCTCACGTACCTCTACGCACAATATCCCTCTGAAAATGATATCTGAAGCTGGCAGCGTGCTTGGTATAACTCTCCTCGCCACATTTGTTCTCTCACTGCTTGTCATCATACAACGCGGTACCCTGGGCTTGAAAATCCTCAACTGGGTACTTCTTGCAAACAGCATTATCATCCTAGTTATTGGCACATATATCTGGATCTTCACGCTGCATGAACGGAATAACTACCATGCTGTATTTGGGCAACAGAGCAACGAGACCAAGATTTTGATCCAGGATATGGTGCGTCCCACCCGGACCTGCGACTCGCGACTCGTGGTTTTATTGTGTTTTTTTATAGCTCAAGTGCTGTGGTTACTTCAACGCTGCTGATGAAGTTGCGTTTGGAGGCACTACCTGCCCTAATCAGGCCGCTGCAACTGCTTTGAACAATTTCTGTGTCACGCCTATCACCAAGTTCACGGATCTGACACTGAACAACGTTTTCAGGTACTTTTCCCTTCTTATTTCCTCACAAACAGAACTCTCATACCCTCTGCAGCACTGTTGATGGTTTCATGGCAATCGTGATTGGTTTTTTCCTGGCAAATATGTGCGTTATCAAGAAGGTGAGCTATTATTGTTTTAGTACCTGGCCACACTGTTGATCTGTTTCCCTCTCAACCAGAGGCAAGAGTTTGAGCGCTTTGAAAAGATCGACTCGAAGCGTGGCGGGCACAGTTTTATTTAAAGTGCATTGCTACCGCTCTCCGATTGTTATCGTTGCCCCATTCGTTCAGGCAGTCAAGGTTTACCCGTAGTCTGTGACTGCGGATGGCGTTATAGCCCAAACTTGTCTTTTTAATTCGAGGACATTGTTCCATTGGTTTTATAATTGTCTTGGATACTACCTAGGCCTAAAGAAGGAAGAACAGTACTTCGTGGATGCGGACTTCCCTTTTTCCGTTCGAGTACTGGACTAGTGTATCGATAGTAATTCAATGGGTTTGGAACGAGATCTGGCTGTGAAGTGATGGGGTTGCTCATACTAGTAATGCCAAGTACTCACGGTGTAAGTGTTTGCTAATCAAGAACCTTGAAGCATACCAGTCATGCTCTCCGAACTGCACATAAGAACTTTAACTTGTTAACGTCACCCATGCCCAGGACTCGCAAAAAGAAGATTCCTGTAACGAACACTAACAAAGCGAGCTCATCGAGCACCCCCACCTCAAGCCGCACTGTCATCCGACGGTTTCATGTCCTGCTGAAAAAACAGGGACAACTGAAAAACACATCTTCTGCCAATGCTGAAGTACTCGAAGAAATAGAACGCGAGATCGGCGAGCTGGGAGGATTAGCGGCCTACCAGCGTATGTCGAGTATTGGGCAGGGGAACGACCGCGGTGGTGGAAGTGAGAAAGTGCTCATACAGTGGCTGATTGATATGGGACTTCGGAAGAGGGAAGCTGCTGAAGGGAAGCTGAGGTACTTAAGTGCCGCGTTCTTTCTTGGAGCAATTCAGCTGACTCTGAACATCTACGACAAACAGGCTTCTGGAAGTTGGTGCTCTAAAGCCTGACAACTATGGAACATGCATGTCATGGATAGATACCACGCCTATGGACCTTCGCAGCCGCCATCCCTCTATTATAGAGCAGGATTTTCTGTTGACGGACGAGGATGAAAACCGAGGCAAGTGGGATGTCATCAGCCTGAGCTTGGTCGTGAATTTCGTTCCGGATCCGCGAGATCGAGGTATGTGTGCATTGTTTCGGACTATCCGCAATTTGACACTATCTTTCAGGGCGGATGTTATGCCTTGCGCACTCTATGTTAGCCCCAGACGGCCTACTCTTCCTTGCGGTAAGCAATTGACTCGGTTCACAAGTCTTTTAGCGCATCCATTAATACTAACCTGGTCCTCTTACTAGCTTCCGCTTCCGTGCGTCGAGAATTCCCGATACTTGACTTTTGATAAGCTTCAATCTCTTATGAACGTCCTCGGATTTACTGAGGTCCAGCGGAAGTGGAAGAAGGGCGGGAAAATGGCGTATTGGCTGTACAGGAAAAGTGAGGGCGACCATAAGCCTCTTGACGAATATCGTAAGAAGAATGTCTGTAGGCAAGGCGATAGAAATAACTTTGCAATCCTATTGCCATGATCATAACACTCTTTGCTGATGGCCGCGCTGTAAAAGGTTTCGAATAAGTTGGTTGATTGTCCACGCACTCCGAGTCGTCGGTAAAGCATGCACAGTCGTCCCAGGGCCGACCTGATAAAATATTTTGCCAGTCAAATCTAGGGATACTAGAACAATATTTACGCTATTGCGTTCTGCTCAACCACCGACTTCCCCTCCGACCAACCTTGCTCCCAACTGTGCTTTCGAGCTGAGACAAATGGCTTGAACCACGTATTTACTGTTTCCCACCCTTTCCCTATAGCCCGAAACTCCCCAACCACTTGTTTGCAATGATTTATGCGAATTGCATTAGGAATCAACCAAGACAGCACTACTGTGACAGTCATAGGATCACTGATGTGGGATGCACCAACGGAAAATTTGTTGACATTTAGGTTGATGGCATCGGCTTGGAGCACAAAGTTACTTTCGATAGTAGCACTGAAGAAAATTCCTAGAGAGGAGAGTTGATGGCAGTGTTTTAGGAGAGATATAACTCCACCAAAAGTTGCCTGCGGGGCGACGACCCAGCAACCCTTGTCGCCCAGGTAGAGGTCGTGTAGGTTTGGACAAGACACCGCCATCTCTTCGAGGAAGGCATCATCAATATGCGAGGTGCATAGATCCGCAAGGTTTAAGTAGTTGAGTCCCTTGAACGATAAGAGCGAATCCAACATGACAGAACTGAGAACAATTGATCTGTTGTGGGGTATCGTTTTCACGAGCCCTAGTTCTAGAAGTTCCGCGGGATTCCTGAAGCACGCTTTTAGGCGCGAAAAGAAAAGTTTGGGAAACACTCCAGTATAGCGCTCGCAGAAAAGGTGCAGACGTTGAGTCGAGAAATGGATGTTTTCGATGAACACATAAAAAGATGAGAGTGATGGTGTTGAGATCTTTAGTGCAGCACGGGGGGAGCAAAATTCTAACATTGGGGATCTGAGATTTAAAATAGAAAAACGTAGATCTTGTAGGGTTTGCAAAGAGCCAGCGTGTGTCAAAGCTTGTTCATCCAAAGGGCCGACCTGCAACACTTGAAGCCTATTCCAACCCAAGACTGCCTCGCTGATCGATTGCATCGACGAATCCTCTGCGTTAACGCATGTGAATTCCTGGAGCAAAGGACATGATGGTGCAAGCGATGCAATAGCGGCACACTTGTGAATACTCCATGAGATGGGCTCAAGGCTCAAGGCCCTCAAATCGGGTCCACAGAACCGACGTAAGAAAGGGAAAAACTCCTCGCGATCAGACAACCAGTTCAACCTGGTGAGATTCGGAAGGATAGGTCCTGGAACAGGAAAGCAACTCAGAAGTTGCATGGTACTGATATCACGTGTATTCGATTGAGGTGAGATCGTCAGCGTACGGACACGCTTTCCATATTGCGCAAGAACGCGCCAGTCCGCATCATACAATGGGCGATCCCAGATCTAAGTACAGTCTGATCAACGGGAGGGAGAAACACGTTGGCTCGCTCACTGATTGGTCATTTTCGTCCCGCTTCCCGCCAGAACAGAGAACGAGTGCATCCAAGGAGTGAAGTTGAGCCCACAACACATCCAGGGCAGGGTCTTTGAATGCTCGACATGTTCATGCTAAACCGACAACCGTGGCGCGACCCTCACGGTCCTCTTCTGTGCGGAAGGGATTGTAAATGAATTCAAATATAAGCTGCGCGACATCTGGGATCCAGCTGTGCATTTTTGATCGAAAGAAACCAGTAACGAGGATGAAAGTGCGCTCAGTGATCTGCTGTGACAAACCGAATGAGTTACAAGAATCGCTTATGAGCGGATGTACGATTCAGACTTACCCGGTAGCTGTTCTGAACAACGGTTCGGCACTCGCTCGCGGTAGTACCAACTGGAAGGACGTCGACAAGTTCCTCTGGGCTCAACCAAGGCTAATCTTATCTTATGACTAAGTATCTAGCATATGCGGGAATTCCCGATACTTGCCAGGGTCAGGCTCAATCGTGAGCATCAGTACTAGTGGGGTGGATTGTTCAGAGCACTCTGTAGCAAATTTTGTTTTCCTGACCCAGGGCGGGCGTAGACCCAGTGAGTGACTCGAACAAGAATTCAAATTGTAGAGTGACTCGGATCGTGACAGGCTGTGACAACGTGATCATTATGAATAAGCGCTGCGCCACCACTTGTTTGCAAACCCACTCTCCACGACACTAAGTATACTATCCCTTTCTTTCAACTTACACTCCGCACGAAAGTCATAATGAGCAACCTTGACTGGGACAGTAAGACCGTTATCGGATTCAAGGCTAAGGCCCCAAAAGTCACCCGCAATGCGTCGGACTTGAATGGTGAGTAATGGTACAGTCATTTCTACTTGAAATATATCTCTGATGATCCGTAAATTTTAGCTGTATGACTTTTTGCTTCCAGATTCGATATATTTGACTGATGGCCTCAACAGGCACGTAGAACAGGGTCTGTCGTTGCTACAGACAAGAAGGTCACAGCTGGTGGGAACAAAGCCCGTGCGGGTGCGTCTTTACACAAGTCAGTCAGTATCACACGAGTTATTAACTGTGTATCATGCAGGACCAGATCACCAACGCATAGCCAAGCTTGACCGGGAGAACGAAGTCGCTCCTCCACCGAAAGTCAACGCAAGCGTCGGCAAGGTCGGTATTGACTCGTAGTCTGTCACGTGAGCGCTTACACAGCACACAGGCTATCCAAACCGCTCGCATGGAGAAGCAGCTCACTCAGAAAGACCTGGCCCAGAAGACGAATGAGAAACCTTCTGTAATACAGGACTACGAATCCGGAAAGGCTATTCCTAATCCTCAGGTCCTCGGCAAGTTCGAGAGGATTCTGGGTGTCAAGCTTCGTGGTGAGTACACACGTCCCGTTCCAACCACCGCTCAGAAATAATGTTTTACGTTTACAGGTGCGGATATTGGAAAGAAGCTGGAGGGGCCGAAGAAATAGTTATTGGACCCTCCGTCACATTATACCGGTGTGGATTGCTATTACATGTGTAGTTCTGTCTGTTATCACTAGATCTTTTCGCAATATTGTACTGGATATCGTTTACAAACGCTTCTGAGCATAATGGAAATCGAACGAAAATGAAAGCTACCGAGCGAACAAGCGAATGCTATACGTGAAATATACTTCGACACTATTATCAGCCCTGTTCTGCGTCTGGCGCCCCCTGTATGTCTTGATATGAGCGCAGACACAATGAATAACGAATGAAAGAACTTACATAAGTAATATAATCTGCACTCTCACAAGCCTTGTATTCTTTGAGCAGCTCCTCTGCAGTCGCTCTGATGGGCCGCCAGTAAATCAAGCTCATGGTTGTGGACCTCAAGAGTCACTCACCTTGCATCATCAAATTCTTCCAGTCCATTCTCGAACATCTTCTCTTTCTTGTATTGCTCCAAAAATGCATTTCGTTTGCGGAGCCGGTCAAACTGGTCGAGCATCCGCTTGAATAGCTACAGAGAAAGAAAAAGTCTTAGCATCGAGTGAAGACGTACGCAAATGACTCTCTACCGAAGCAATACTTGTGTGGTTAGCAAGCATGAGTCCACTGACGCGGTGATTCGTCGTGACATATGGCGAACGACGCGTCAAAGCCACTTGTATTGATGCTGGCCCCCAAGGTATGAAATTAGCAAGCTGGCGTTCTCGTATCCGCAGAAGGGATTGGTGAACCTATACAAAGGACTGAGTGAGCAGAGCATCAAAGAAACAACAGACAGTAAGAGTCGTACGTCCGTTGGGTCGACATCTCCTTGAATGATATTCAAAATTGAGATGTAGCAGGCCGTTTTGCTTGGTGTTGTGGACACCATGCGGTTCTTAGGCTGAAGCAAACGCCGCATGACATCAAGGACAGTTGTTCTACGAATTGGTTTTGCCTGATAACATAGGAGATGAGTAAAGTTGTGCACCAAAGAAATAGAGGAGCAGGAACCTTGTCGATTTGATCACTTGTGAAGGGCGTGTATGAAGTCATGAGGAAGTGGCATCGAGGTGTTGGTATAAGTGAGGCTATTATACCCACAAGGTCGTTGTTCATATATCCCGGATATCGGAGTGTCTGCGTGCTCGCAGCCATGACTGTAGACACCTTTGGCAGCGATCAGACTAAGCAAACAATATCACATTGTTTGTGCACTCACGAGTTGATTTGTCTGGTCAAAAGTAGGCGTTTGGACGTGCAGCCGATCTGCGGATATCCGCGCCAGTGCGCCGTTGTCCAGGACAACAACCGAGTCAGCGTGGTTCGTTAGACGCTTGAGGGTAAGGAGGGAGTTGTAAGGCTGCACAACGACATCACCCTCGTTGGCATTCGGGAAAACAGAGTATGTTTGGATGAGCTTTTTGGGAAACTTATCATTCAGGCGCTCGAGGATGAAGGAACCGAATCCTGAGCCCGTGCCGCCTGCTATTGAATGCATGAGCATGAACCCCTGTAAGACAGCTCATGAGGATCTAGAAAGACCAAGGCGAAGTAGAAGGTGACGCTTACCTCCAGAGAATCGCTCCCTTCAGCTTCTCGATCAATCATTTCCATGACCTCCTCATACAATCTCTCCCCAGAAGCGTATCCATGCGCCCAGTTATTTCCAGCGCCACCGCCATCTTTCGACATAAAAATGTTCTCTGGGTTGTACAAATTCGCCCACGGCGAAGTGAGGATGTTGTTGATAACCTAGACAGTGCACAGTTAGGAGATCAGTTGTAACGCGTCATAGGAGAACGTACGCGAGGCTCGAGGTCGACAAGGATCGCGCGTGGAATATAATGCTCATCATCTGCTTGGTAGAAGAAGACATCTTTGCGGTCTCCGCCTTCGGTCGCCCATTCTTCGAGAATACCTTCTTTGTTGATCCCGTGTTCAGCACAGAGGCGTTGCCAGTATACAGCGCCCACTTTTTCAGTCGCTAGATCAGAATACCTAAAGCTTGGACTGGGCTTAGAGAGCTCACCTTGATTGCCACATTGTCCGAGTTGGACGGTCACTATTTCGCGAGGCATGATGAACACTGGACCTCGCGGGACGCGTTCAAGATTGTATCAAATTCACGCGTCACGCGCGCGTCTGATTAGTATCAATTCATTCACACACTGAATTTAGTGTCAGAACAGCAGAAGAGTTATTGACATTGTAAGAACCACCTCCCACTAACAATGAAAAAAATTTGCACTTAGAAAGAGAAGCTACTATGATGCAGGTAACTATGTGATTGTGTCTACGGGCCTTGAGCCCAGTGAGTATGTGTATAATCAAACTTGTATCATGGAGATAAGCGTGTGGTGGCCTTGAGCCATCCATATGTGCCAATGAAATACTTCCCCTGGGTGAATGTTGTTGTGCGCTACAGGACGAGCAGGGACGAGCTGCTGACTATTGAAGACCCAAAGAGGTAGATGCGTAAAGAGGAGCACCATACTAGGTGCACGCCAGTTGATGCTTGACATCAGAATTGATCGGGGTGGAGTGAGGTGATGGTAGCGCGATTGAAAGCAGAAATGAAACGAGACGAGAGCAATTTTCTGTGGCGAAAGTCCGTAATAGCCCATGGTTTACCAAAAGGAAAGGTCTCGGAGACAATTAACGTCTCCCGACTCCACGACGGGGGAGTTTCTTGATTTGTCTTCCATCAGGCTGAGGAGCAGCACCGATAGTAAATAGAGCACCTCCGCCAGATGAAGCGGCAGTGGGAGCAAATGAGTTTGGCGTTGCAGCTGGCGCTGCACTCGACTGACCGAATGTGAACGCACTGCCTGAGGGCTGTGGAAGCCCGCCGGCAGGGGTAGCTGGGGATGCAGGCTGACTACCCCCGAACGCAAAGGAAGGTGTAGCAGGCTGCGCAGATGCCGCTGTGCCAAAAGAGAACGACGTCCCTGGGCGATTAAATGTCGACGGACTCGATGGTGCTGACGGGGTGTTTTGCTGTTGCCCAAATGTGCTGCTTGTGGTCTGGCTGAATCCAAACCCTGTGGTCGGCGCCATATTAGGTGATGCTGCCTGTGAAAACGAGAACGGCACTGTAGATGCTGGGGCAGGTGTTTCAGTTGCGCCCTGCCCAAATCCAAAGCCGGAAGCAGACGGTTGAGCAAAGCTCCCAGAGCCAAACGTCATCCCTGGCTTCTCCTTGTCATCTGGCTTCGAGAATGGATTGGCACTGGCCGTGCCAAATCCAAATCCAGGGCCTGTTGCCGTAGCAGGGCTCTGCGCGAAGAGGGTGCTCCCTGCGGGGGTGCTGCTGACACCAGCGAAAGAAGAGAAATCGAGTAGTGGCCGTTCCTTCCCGTTACTATTCATGTCACGACTCGGGCTCTCATCCATGCTAATCTCCTGGTCTGCTTTTGGGGGCGTGGCAGGACGCGCGGGTGCAGAAGCAGGAGCAGATTGCCCAAAACTGAACGGTTTGCTCGTGTCAGCGGCATTGCTGCCTGCATTGGCATGCCCAAAGGTGAATGGCTTAGCTGTAGTACTAGGTGGTGCAGGAGAAGGGGTGCCGAAGGTGAATGGCTTCTTCTCAGCTGGTGCAGGTGTAGCAGACGTAAACGAGAAAGGCGAAAGGACAGAGGCGGGTTTCTCCTCTGCGGGCGCAGTGCTAGGGCGTGGGCCGAACGGAAATCCAGCTGCCGAGCTTGTATCCTGCTTCCCGAAAAACGGCTTGGGGGTCTCTATCACAGGAGCAGACACGGGCGCAGAGGTCGTAGAAGGTGTGGGCCCGCCAAATGAAAAAGCATTCTTCAATGGCTCTGTCATCGCAGGCGTCGGCGCATGTTCCCCAAAAGAGAATCCAGGCTTGGATGGCTCAGCTACAGGTGCAGAAACAGCGGGTGTGCTAAAGCTGAATGGGGCGGCAGGCGGGGTAGTTCCGAAGAGCATTGGAGGTTTGCTTGCTTCCTGTTCTGCTGGTTTTGAAACTTCATTGGCAGGGGCAATTTGGGAAGTTTCAGCAGGTGCAGTTGAAGAACTAAACAAAAATGGCAAAGAGGACGGTGCAGGGGTAGAATCATATGGCTGTGGCGGAGAAATGACGGGGGAAGCGACGTGCGTCACCTCGATCGCTGTGGGTGCTGCTTTTGGTGGTGCTAGAACACCAAATGATGTGCCAGTGCTAGTGGAAGAAGGGCCAAAGATTGGAGTACTTGAAGACGGAGGAGCTGCTCCGAATATAGAAGTCGCAGCAGGCACAGAGGATGGTGGGACAGATACTTGAGGGGCAGTTACAGGCGTACCAAACAAGGAAGTAGACGCCTCAGTGACTTTTGGAGCTTCTGGCACTTGTGCTGGTGCTAGTGTGGGTGCGAGAACAGGAGGAGGTGCGCCAAAAGATCCCGACTGAGTGGTGACGGCCAACGGCTTGGTATACACGGCGGTATTAGCAAAGAAATTGGGAATACTAGAGGCACTCGTGGGAAGGGCAGCTGTAACGGACGCAGGCTCACTACGTGCCACTGATTTGGACGGCTGTGGGATAGGAGGAACAAACGAGATGGTAGGGGTTGCAGAGGGCTCGGCCGGCTTGGCGGTAGCTGCAGGTGGTTTAGACAATGAAAATGGAAGGGCACTGATGGGAGGTTCTTTTGCGCCTGTAACATCGTGAGATATGGACGTCTGCGAAAATGATGAGATCGATTATTCATCAGTGTCATAAAATGATCTACCTCTTTCGCAAAGGTGAACCCAGCAGGAATTTCGAAAACAGGTACTGTCTTGGCAGCCTCCTCAAGTGCAGCTCTTTCATCATCCATAACATCCTCATCATCTTCAAACGCCGCAGAAAACTTATTTGTGCGCTTTGCTGTCGGGCGCTCAATGTGATTGCGCATCCGCGAGCGTCCAACGCGAAGAGACATCTCCCTTGTAGCATTGAGCTTTGGCTCGAATGCAGGTGCCCTCGGAACTGCCGCGACCTCCATCTGCTTTTTAAGTTGTGCCTCTTCCTCCTGTGCTTTCTTTTGCTGTTCGCTTAACCTCTCAGCTTCAGCTTCAGCACTAGCACTCTCATCCTCCTCCATCGTCTGCTCTTTCTCCTTCTCTCGATCAGCCTCCTTGTACGCTCGCACCACCTCCTCTTCCCGCTTCCTCCTTGCCAACCACTTCTTCATGCCACCCTCGCCTGCGTATGGCTTTGTCCCATTGACACCATCTCGATCCTTCATCTTGTTTTTGCCTTTCCCCTTCTTACGTTCTCGGTCCCGGTCATGCATGAGAGTGATAGGGCGGCTCTTCTTCGATATAAAAGTGTCCGGAATCGGCGCACCCTTAAGGCGCGAGGGGAGAAGAGGAGTTTTGTATACTTCAAGCTCATGCAGGGCCTTCTCAGCGGGGTTGATCGGCCAAAGATGGGCTATTGCGGGACAATCAACTATCAAAAGCGATTAAGAATGTGGGCATACGCACGAGCCGATATATCTGTCATAGATCCTGTGCCAAACAAAACAGATCCCCGTCGGACAGGGGAATGAATTTGCTGAGCAATTCGTGTCAAAGGTACGTCCAGGACAAGAAAAAAAAATCCTCACCTTACGCTGAGAGTCTAGTAATGAACCAAGAGTGGCTTGTCTGGTCATTTCCGCAGTACTGTGCTTCTGCAAGCCAGGCGGGGGCTTAACAAACATGGGGTTTGACATCAATGTCGTAAGCGGTGGCGGCTCAGTTGGATCGCGCTCCCGGCGAGGGAGAATGACGGGGCCGAAATCGGAGCCTGAGGGCTGAGGTGTAACAGACGTACGCATACGAAGGTTTGACATGGATGGCTCCCTGCTGATGGACATAGCATCTTTCTCCTCTGTGAGATCTTGCATAGTTGGAACTGGCTGCAACCGGGCTTGCGAACCGGAGTAGCCCAGTCCAGATGGAGGATCAAGAGACATTGTACGCACAGACGGCTGTGCCTTGAGCTGTGATCCACTTGGGTAAGGGGACATCGTGCGTCTATTACGGGGCGCGGTAGTAGGTACACGGAGGGCTTTTCTTGGCGAGGGCGAAACATGACGATGAGTTTGGATGCGTACACCTTCAGATGTCTTGTGGTGCTGCATGAAGGCTGATCTTGGGGGATCAAGGTATGGTTGCTTATCTCTGTTGGGGCTGCCCATTCTCATTCTCTTGGTCCGTTGCTCTGAGTCTGAGTCTGAGTCATCGTGAGTTTGCTCAGAGGCAACAGGGAGCCGCCTTCGCTTTCCTCTGGCGTCGCTATCGCCAAAGTCATCCTCACTGCCTCCAAACCATGAGAGTGGGGCAGTGACGATGTTCTTGATGGCGCCGAAGAACGAATTTTTGCGTCCTAGTACAGCTGGAGGAGGACGAGCCTGTGTTTGGGTATAGGTGCTCATCACTGTCTGCGTTGACGAGAACAGTTATGATCCGGTGGTCGCTGTCGTCCTGTGCGCACAAACTGACAGTGTGTCTAGCGTGAGGATCCTCACGGGATGCAAACTTTGCTCCGTTTCATCCGCACAAGAACGCAAACGAGGTGATAGTCTCCCACGATCACACGTTACGTTAAAATATGGGAAATACTTCTTATTAATGATCTGCTAGTAGCCAGTTTGGCCACAGTAAGCATCACGTCTTCAACATGTGTTCAAGAAGTACGTTTAACTTGGCTGCTCGAAATTTGCGCTCTTTATCACATCAGACACGACGAATACATGCGAGCATACGTGTATTACAGGACACACCAGAGACAGCGAGCACATCTACATTGGACGGGGACGTAAGTGACTTAGAGACCAGGGGTTCCCAACACTAATCACTATCTATAGTCTCAAGAACGATGGTTGTTCATTGACTCCGTCTTCCCTATTCGTCTCGGTATCTGGGAGTTCGTACCAGCCAACTACACCTCTTAACTTAACTAAACTCACGCAGCCTTCGACACTACATCGGCATAATACGTGAGGAAACCCTCTTGGAACGCTTGCATGAGCGTCTCGAGACTGTAAAGACGCATGACTTCCGCATACGCGAGCTCCTGCCTTATCAGAAAGATGGTGGTGTCTTTGTGCGTTTCACTTATATGGCTCGTGATCATCAGACCGCGCTCGAAACGCTCCAGACGGATCTCCAACTTGAAGCTACCAAGCATGGCGGCCTACCCTCTTGGTCGGGGCTTCATTACTGTAATATTTGGCTCGTGAAGGGGGAGCCATTTCTTGAGGTGCGTTTTCGCAAGTAGAAGTTGCTTGGTGAGAATGCAAACAATGTGATCAGGATATGTACAGATATCCGTCGGGAATCGTCCACGTGACCTTCCAGGGCCCAGATGTTCCTGAAGAAGCCCTGTACAGTCTGTTTCGAGTGGGTCCACACATTTATAAGTTTACTTTCCCTGACGCCATGCTAGCCGTGCGGCCGAATACAGAATATTACCGCCCCTACACCTGTTCCGGCAGGAATGTTCCGCTCCTCTGATATTCTGTTCCACCGCGTACGCTCCGCCACTGTCGCACGGAATACCGTCCATGGATACAGATTCTCCGATGCTGGTGGAACAACACGCCTGAGGACTGTATACCAACGTCCCATCCAGGCCCATGCAATTAGAGACTGGCTGACTTCACATCCCAAGATTGTGTTACCAATCATATTTTTTTTACTCGGGACATTAACTTACACTGTGTGTGAAGTATTTTCCAATTTATTCATGAGCTGGAAAACAATTGTTTACTAGATATTCGATCCCATAAGAGTTCTCTCTGTTGAAGGGAAGATGCTTAATTGGTTCGATCATCGTGGTAAGTACTTCCAATCACTGTCATTGAACCAACTCATTTCTTCCATTTCAGAATATAAATTATATAAATGGCTTCGTGCAAATGCCTTGAACAGGTTTTCGCTCACGAGCGTTCGCGACGATGTCTCTCCACAGGGAGACATCTGGAAAGAGCGCAAGGACGCAGAAAACGCTGTGCGAAGCTACCTCTCTGACTTTCCTTGTAGGTTTCTCACTCATTTTCCGATGTAAACTTCTGACAGCACAATTTGAATAGCTACTGTTGCATTCGTACATGGTCCCCAGGGCAGCGGCAAATCGCGTATGCTCGAGGCTATCATACGCGATACCGGCAGGTTTGTGATACGTTATATCCATCTAGACATAGCTGATCATACTTTACAGAAAAGCTTTAGTGATCGATTGTGCTGAGATCAATAGAGCTACATCAGACACGCAGCTCGTTTCCGCACTCGCACAGCAGACCGGCTACAGACCAATTTTTACCTTCCTGAACTCCGTCAACAACATGGTGGACATTGCGACTGTCAGCCTAATCGGGCAAAAAGGTGACTTGGTTGACTCTTCTTTACTTTGTTAATTGGATAATCAACGTATTTCTAGCGGGCTTCAAGTCTTCCCTCGAAGACCAGCTGAAACAAATTCTGGAAGTCACAGGCACAGCACTGAAGAAAGTCAACCATTTCCTTCGCACTTCTGCGCAGCGTGCTGTTAAAGCAGCACAAGAAGCTGAAGCACGACAAGCCGAAGAAGCACGGACTCGTGCCCGTATTCGCGCTGGGACATGGCACGATCCACGACTGGACTGTATTGCCGGAAACGGCATTATAAGCGAGCTTGGTGTGGGCGACGAGTTGCTAGAGGGTGACGACGGCGGATTTGTGGGCCTCGATGCGATGAAGGAGGATGTCGTAAACTCGAATGGTGGATGGGAAAAGACAAGTGAGGAGCTAACGAGACAACAACGCCGGCACGGAGAGGACGCGCAAGCTGTGCATACGCTTCCGATTGTTGTCATCAAAAACTATGCCGCACGGGGAAGAGTTTACAAGGAGGAACTTCTCGGCGTCTTGGCGCATTGGGCAGCATCTCTCGTTGAGAACCAGGTGATTCGTATCGTTCCACTTGTCAATTGTGACCCTAATGTCTTTCGAGATCGCCCATGTTATCGTGGTCAGCGACAACCGCGAGAACGCAAAGCTGCTAGCCCGGGGTGTGTGTTATACTTATACCCGTATGAGGTATTGTTAATATGGTGTTACAGCGTTGCCTTCCAAGCTATTGAACTCCATTGCCCTTTATGATGCTGATGCCCCCACTGCACTCTCCTTCGTCCGCCAACGCCTCCACGATGCTGGCGTCACATCAGATCTCACGCATGTACAAAAGAAGGCCATAGAACGCCTTGGCGGTCGTACAAGTGACCTTGAACGTGTAAGTAATCTGTTACCCCCTTTAATGCGCATACTAATGCACTTACTTGCATATAGTTAATCCACAAAGTCTCTTGTGGTCAAGGCGTCGAGGAAGCGGTAGAAGACATCATTGCTAGCGATGTCGGGGAACTGAGAAAGAAGGCCTTTGGAGAAGACATCGACGACGCTAAGAGTTTGCCATGGTCGAGAGAGCAGGCATGGACTGTGCTCAAACAACTGGCACGCAAAGCTGAGGTATTCAATTTCTGTGCTAGTTGACAGGTTGCTTACTTTTCCTATCAGCTGCCGTATTACGAAGTGTTACTCGATGCGCCTTTCAAGGGAGACGAGCTGCCACTTCGTGTTATGGAACACGCTGAGATCATATCCATCAGCACACAACATGGTACTGTCAATCATTCAGGCTGGGAGATGCTGTCTAATATTATTTTCAGGTCGACCATCCACGATACGTCCCGGAAAGCCCGTGTTCAAATATGTCTTCGAGAGACTTGTGAATGGTAATGGGCAATGCGATTGTTACCTAATTTCCTCTCACTAATGATGCGTCAGACCCTGTCTTCCAAGCCACACAAGACATCGCACTCAATGATAAATTTATCTCGAGCGCTGAGAGTACCCTTCGTGCATGCGAATCCGAGCTGAGCACGCTTCAGGACATCTCAAAAATGGAGCGGTCATTTTGGTGGTTCAGGCGTAGAACGACATCTGAGCGGAAGGAGTACTTGTTGAAGAAGATGCGTTCCGCACAAACAAAGATTCAGACTCTGGAGAAGCAGAATGTTGAGTTGAAGAGAGTGTTGGTGAAGGGTGTTTGATTATATAGTATCGTACGCTGAACGTTTCGCATTCATATGCTCTTCAGATTCACTTCAGATTCACTTTGACTTAAGTACAAGGATCTCAAATATTTCTCGACCAATTTCAATTATTCAACTTCACAGTAGTGCACGTGTATTATGAATGTACAATGATACGTAGTTGGACAGAATATAATTTGAAGCAGAGCTGAGCGAGATATTCCAAATTGTCCCAACTAATGGTTGACCGAAGTTGTGTTAACCGATAGTAGTGGTACGTGAGGTACGTGCTCCTGGCAGTATGGATATGTAGATTTCGAAGTTTGGCTTTTTGCAAACATGTCAAGTATGTCTAACCAGAATCACGGTGTACGCTTCCAAAATCACTCTTCAGACGGAGTGAAGTTGCTCCTTACGAACAACCTGCGAGAAAATCTCCAAAGCTGCTTGGGGCTGGAAGGAAGGCTAATGACATAACAGGCATCAGTAGATATCATCACCCCCAGGAGAGTTAACTGACGATTTCGTGTCCAGCACCGTACACGCGTCTAAAACGTAAAATGATGAGGTGTAGGTGTATCTTTCATTAACAAGCTGCTAAGGGAAAAAAAACTCACGCAAAGGAGAAGTTGTCGACGTTCTGCACGGCCGCGATAGGCGTGCCGTTGATCGTCATATTGGTGAATGGGGTATTATGGAGCGTCTCGTTGCCATACCAATCCATTGCTAGAACTGACGCATGGCCCTATTAGCCAGAATACTTCAGCAACGTTGGCGGCAGAATACGCGACAGCTTACTCCAAGCCAGTTACAACTAAAGTCAATGAGAAGCGTCAGGATCTGAAAGGTCATTACAACACGAGAACGGACTTCATATCAGCATCTCCAGCCTGTTCGTCCCTGGTAAATTAGTAAACAATGAAGTAGTAACTAAGCACGCACCCAAATCAAAATCTTCATCCTAGAGTTGGCAAGTGCTGACAACTGAGGTAGCCATGTTCTAGCAATCTTTACATAGCAGGAAGCTAAATTTAGTACTCGAGGAAAGAAGCCAGACAAAGACATACATCGCCTGTCTTTACAAATTTGTCATAGGGTGCGTCCGGGCATTCCTCGTACTTGACCTGAGCACCAATCTTCTTCATGACATCCTCTCTGCGCAGATAATACACATAGTATTCAGGGGGAAATAAAGCAGATGAATTTTGACGGATATCATCGGGGTCGTAATCGCCCGCAGCAGGGATAAAGACATTGTCGTTCTGAAAGAATTTGGTGACGTCCAAGCGTGTTGTATTGATGAGTTACTCACACAGTAACTTTCGGCGTCCCGGCAAATCTTATCTGAGTGGGTAGAAGTTCCAGCAGCGTAGCAGGCATTCTCTTGCGCTACGCAACCATCAGGACCGTAGAGGGAATCCGAAATGTTCTTGAGTACAACATCTGGCTGGAGCTGTCCATAGCCAGGGGCATAAGTCACATAGCTTAGGTATGAAACGGTCTGAATGAGCGGATCATACCAGCCACTGTGAATGCTCATTCAACAGGGTACTAGTCGATCAAGAAAGCGACTTACTCGTTAATCATCAGGGCGCTGACAACAATTGGAACAGCATCAATCTTCCCGCTAGCAATTAAGGCGTTTTGCTCTTCGAAGTAGGTCACAAAGCTGGGTCCGTAGTGACCACCATAGCTCTCTGTGGTAAAGATGAACCTGAGACTGGCATCAGTAATCGTCCGTGATAGATGAGTTAAGCGACTGACTCTCGACTAGCGTACTTCGAAAATAACTGGCTTTCAAACAAAACCTGAAATGCAGTCCACACGAAGGGCGCAGCGGCTTCTGTGCTGTTTACCGTATCAGTACCGTAAGAAAACCCTGTTCCAATTGGCTGGTCAATGTAGATCACTGGTTGAGGAAGTCAACTCTGGCAACGAAATGGGAAGGCTACGTGCTACATACTGTTGCTGAGACCATTCCAGCTGTAGGAACGCATGTCATATTAGCATATAAAAACAGCGATGATCATGACATACCTGTAGGGGTTAAGAATGGTGGAATTACGGTCAGCATTCACCAGACATGGCCCGTTCTCTGTGAAAATTAGAAGTAAATTCGAAGGCGATTAAACCAATCAACCTTGGAACAATCCGACCATAGAAGAACATCCAGGGCCGCCATTCAACCTGCGAAAGCAGTTAAGAGGTGCGACTCAGCTCAGATTACTTGTGTGACCCAGCTTCTCGGCAACCTACCATAAAGTGAATGGGGCTGTCTCCGGTGAGTTTCTAGACTCGAAGAACCAGAACCACTGTATCTCCTATCAATTTACACCTGGAGGATAGGGAACAGAAATATACCATGGACATGTTTGTTCCAACGTTGATGTAACCAGAAATTTGGGTAACATTTGGAGTTGTTTCACAGATTCCTGAGTTCTTGACATAACGAATGCCAGTTGCATTGTGAACCTTGGACTGAATCTCAACATGCACTGCTTCCGTAGTATCAAGATTGTCCTCGGCAACAGAAACGGCGAGAGTCATGAATACGCTAGCTGCTAGCAGTGATAGCGTAACACCAGCTTGAACGAGTGTTCTCATAAACATGTTAGTGCAGGCCAGTAGGGAGATCTAAATAAGTCATCACTTGAGATACTTATAGGGTACCAGACACTCCAGTTGGAAGCATGATGGCGGCGATAGAAAGAGATGATGGGATAACGTCGTATTTCAGACTGGCGTGCTAGAAGTGGCTTGCCCACGCGCGACAACGTGCAAAAACAAAGATTAGATCGCGCGCGCGCGCGCATTTCCGACCTTCTATCGTAATTCTACCGTAATGTTTCGTTGAATGGCGCTAAGGTCGAACTCCTTGAGGGACTGCTTCAGAACTGTCATCATTAGCATGAGCAGATTTGCCTCAGACCAGTAGTTGTACGCCATCCAATAGATAGATGCCGTCTTCAGCTGAAGCAGCGTTCGCACCGAATTTAATGTCTCCGAGTTCTGGAGTCCGTCGTATCGCCAAACGTTCTTTCTGTCAATCTGACTTCCATTTCGAAGACCAACAACTCCGTGAAGTGAAGCGGACGTCGCCATAGTAGTAAATATGGAAGACAGGACTGCCGCGCTCTGTTACATAGCGTGACCACACACATATTAGGCAGGTATGATACAGGGACTCCGTGTACCCCTGGCAACTTGTATTTTAATGACTTGTTGGGAACCTCTTGGAGTGCTGTCATTAAAGTTACACAAAAAAGTCAAACTCTACAGTAAGTGAAGTCACCAATCATATGTATCTTCATTGTCCTCCTCATCAGAGAATTCTGCAATTACTAAGCCCTCCTCTTCTATGATTGGAGCTGTGGGCAGTAAGTGTGCGCCTGGTTCATCCAGCTTGGCAAGTTCATCCAGCCGGCGATGATCAGACATATCTATTATGCAGTAAGTAAATTAGCACAAACTGTTAAAGCTAAGTGAACACGTACCAAGACCTTGCCCCCCATGGACGCCACCCATATAGTAAGTGCCATCAATATCCTCATGAAAAAATAGGTCCCTTTGATTATTGAGGAGAGGCAAAGCTCCTTCATCCAAGTCAGTGGTGTCTGTAAGAGAACTAATAGCGGCTGGCAGCTGCTCAAAGCGCTGAATAGAATGAAGTAAATCCAAGTATATTGTCCACACAGACTGGCGGGTGATTGAAGGACGGCCTAAGTCATCGTAACAACGTCCAATAAAATCATTGAGTGGTTGTGGAACCAAGTCGAATATGGGATGATCAGATTTCACATAGAGATTACAGACGTGGTCTATAGCATCTTGCATGACCTTTACCTAGGATGACAAGCTGGTCAGTTATATCTAGAAGTGTTTCGAAACCAGGAGTAAACCAACACCGTAACTGAGACCAAGCAATCTCTGGTTTAACATTCTTCTTGGTCCGCATCCAGTAGTATTGTAAGGTACCTTGTAATGCCAGATCGTACATTTGATGAAGCATGGTGTGTGCATTGGCGATTCCATGGTTTTCAGTGTCAGAATCACTCTGAGTCACCATTGGTATATCTGTTGTACCCAGGCAAGACAACTTGAATAAGTAACAGTGATAGATAGTTATTTGAATGAACTTATGGCCCAGTTTCTTGATGGTCTCAAGATAGTATGTGAGAATGAGCTGGGGGTTGCGGTTAGAATGCCAGACTCGGATCCACATGATATGACCAGAGAATGGCTCTACTCCAGTATGCAAGGCAAGACCAAATCAAAGCCACTTATCGTGTTGATCAACCGCAAATAGGTCATTGACCCCAGCAGCCCAGAACCGCCTCCGCTTGAGACGACGAGCTTTTCGTTGATGTATGAGATCTGCTTCATAGGCAGCACAATATGATATGACCAAGTTTCTATAGTGAGTCAGATACATATCAATAATAAATGATTGAAATACCTTGAGATGCTCATTTCCTTTTCATGAAAGAGCAAAATAACCATTTCCTGTGCTCTGGCATTCGGGTATGCCTTGTGAAGCTCGATCATGGCTTCACGGATAGATTCAATGGTGTGGCTCTGCTGGCAGGTATGCAGGAGACCCATGTCATTGTGGATCTCTCTGAACTTCGTGTATCTACACACAAAGATCAGGAAAATAGTATCAATTAGTGGAAATTGACTCACCCTAGTCCATAATGAGATGTGTTGAAATGATTCTGCAAGTTTTTCACGATCTTCCTGTCTGTTTGATGCACTTTCCAGTACCAAAGGATGTGAGGAGCAATCTCCTCAAGAGGTGCTGATATTGCAAGTCATGTTAGCTTTATAATCTTGATACATAGAGAAATTCATATGGGTTGGCTTATTTTGGTTAGGCATAGTAGTTTGAATGGCGGTCACCATGATAGCTGGGCTTTTAAACCCTTGGCGCAAGTACTGGCAGAGATAAGGGTCAGCTGGATAGGTGCACTGAGGACCAATAATGCACTGACTACACACTGAACACCTCAATAAGAGTCAACCGAATAGCCAAAACTCAAATGCAAGTAGTACTGGCAGAGATAACAGTTAGCTAAATGGGCACACTGAACACCAATGAGAGAAGAGCACACTTAACACCAATGGTGCACTGAACACTAACTTGAACACTGGCAGCTGAATAGGAGCACTAAACACTAAGATGATGGCTAAGGCACGTCTTGCAGGAACAGTACCAAAATAGACGCACTGAATACTAACTTGAACACAAAGATAAGAAGTGGCTGAATAGGATTACTCAACACCAAGATTATAGCCAGAGATTCTAAGGTATGTCTTAAAGGTTGAACACAACAAATGACTGCAGGCACGCTGAAAGATTGTCACCAACAAATGGCTGAACTTGAATTCAGGTCATCTCGGAGTACAATTGAATAAGTCCGATACAGAAGTCTGACACACTGGTAATAAGTCCATTCAAGTCCCATGCACTCCAAGTCGTTATTGATCATGGCAACTCTGATCACAACTGTCTGACATGGAGCTCAAGGCAGCTCTTCACTTAGATGCACCTCAGTGCTGAATGGAGCTCGAGGCAACTCTCAACTTAGATGCACCTCAGTGCTGCGGGATCATCTTTGTGACTCATGTGTGATTGCAAAATTATTAGCCCACAGCAGTATATTTTCAGAATGGTGAGTTGTCCTGGACGGTCAAATATATAAAGCCTGCCTCTGAAGTGTTGTAGGGTCACTGTTCCAACAGTTCCAACAGTATTTCTTTGGCTCGTCACACAAGTACTTACTACCGTCATGGAACTCATCTCTCAGTTTACCGAGGATGCTATTGCCAAGGAGGACTGTGTTTGTGGCTGACCTGCTTGCTGTGGCACAATACTTAAAGGCGCTCCATGCTATTATGTTGCCACCATTGTGCCTGGCCAACCTGGTCGCTTCATTTGGGGAGTGTGTTACTTGCAATACTCACAGAAGCTTTCAACTTTGGTCCGACCCTCTTCAGTCCACTCTTGTAAGTACACTTGAAACACCTATTAGTTTTTGATCAATGACACTATTAATTACATCCAGCTGCACAACCACAGTCACTTCCAGATCCTTGTATCATACACCAGTCCATGAATGCAGCACAACGCAAGTGTAAGTCAAATTTCTCTATTAGATATCAATCATGTCTGAATGGCAAAATTTAATAGCAACTATCAATCCACCTCGTGTGGTACCATTCTTGTCTCAGCCCTCCAATAGCACTGCACACATGGGCCGCGGTTCAGGCCCAGACATTGCTGTGCCCCTTGGCTGCATACAAGGGAAATTCACGGAAGAAAATTGGGCATGATATTAACTTTGGGGTACATTTGTTTTCTTTCCATCTCATTGCTGTTTTGCTGACACTCATAAATTAGAATATCTGTGAAGGAAAGAAGGACATTGACGCTTGCTTGGATACCCCTGGGCTTATAACAATCACTTTAGATACTATTCTACCAAAAATCCTTGCATTTGGAAAGAGATTCCCTTGGCGTACTGAAGAGTTTGTTGTCTGGGATGCTTCCTGGGTTGACCTATCTGGACATTTACCTGCCATTCTGTACTTTTTATCTCAGTGTTTAGTCCAATCTCGATGCAGACCAAAGACAACAACTTTCAAGACCAAGCAGTTCTCACTCATGGTTGTTGTGCCTGCAGCGCAGTGGAGTGAGTATGAGGCATGGCTAGACAAAACTGAAGAAGAGGTAACATTCCGCTCATTCAATGTGTTTTCACTCCGCTAACTCATAGATTTCTCAGAACACTTTGCTCGAACAGCTCCAACGACACAGATTTATCAATACTGGCACCAAACAAGACCCTCGAACTTCTGGCACCAACTCAGAAGACCCATGGGCTGCACAGCAAGATGAAGACCCCTTTGGTCCTGACTTGGAAGGACCAGATGCCTTATCTACTGTGGAGCGTAATTCCACTGTTACTTGGTCTGACAGCTCAGCACATAATCGACCGGATGCCTTATCTACTGCAGGACGTGATCTTACCACTACTCGGTTGTCTGACAGCTCAGCACAGTCACACATGTCCATCAGCAAAGCACGCTCATTTTCGAGCGGAGAGTGACTCCACAAATAGCACTGTGTCATCTCCTCACAAGAAGCCAGTGCATGATGTATTTCACCTGCCCGACCATAATGATTTGAGAGAGGCCTTGAAAAGTGGAGGTAGTGTAGATGCTGTGCGTGCACCTAAAGGTGAGTTTATCCTTTGTTCTTGAGGCAGGGATTCTAATGATTATTTATTTCAGTTTATGACTTGCGCAATGAGGACATTCAATTCCATCAAATCCCTGTGCACCCACTAGCTGATATCTTGAAGACTCCTCAGTATCGCTCATTCAAACCCAATATCTCCAATTCACTTATTGGACAGCTCACTATTGATGTCCCCCTTCGCAGCATGATCGGGATTGGTGCCTTTAAGACAGCACATCCAGGGTGGCTCACACTATCTCTCCCCTGTCCTCCAGTGGCCTTGGGTCACGCGCTCAGCAGGATGTTGTCATCAAGTGGCTGTTACATAGACCTCCCTCTCATGCCGCTGGTGCCAGCACACTCAAAATCTCACCTTACACACTACCAGATGAACACACAAAACTCTTAAATGAAAGTAATGTGTTGTACTGGGAAAAGTCTCTCCTTGATTTCACTTATGAGTACATTGATCACTGTATCAATGCCGCACCAAGTCCTCCGCCCCTTTCAAATACCCCACGTCTGTTTTTTAGAAGCAGGCATTGCTTTTGCATTTTCTCACCACTCATCGACCGCTCAAGGCACTTCTAAACAAGCTCCCATGGCAGATGTCAGGGCAGGGATGTTTTCAGCGGTATCTCCTTGAGGGGCGGGTGATGATGTCCGATACTCCTGACAATCAGACATTCATGAAGTTCATTCATAACAAGGACTATGGACCATCACTCGATGAGGACGAATATGGCTATGACCTAGCTGTCTTTCTTGCATTTACTCAGCACATTCAGTACGCAAAGACAGAGGGTCTGGCTTTCATTTCTGATTATCAAGGTAGCATATTGAGCTTCTGACTGATCCTCAGATCTTGACCCACCGGTGTGTACATTTTCAGTTACCATGATTTGTGACCTTCATTGACCAGTTGTGCTTCTCTAGCTCGGTCAGTGAAGGAAGCAATATTTTCGGCAATGGAAACATGGTGGATGACTTTGAGGCAAAGCATCTCTGTAACCATTACTGCAAGTGGCCAGGATTTGGATTGGAGGTATATTATTATTTATTATGCTTAGGAGACTTATTTTGATGGACCTTGTAACACTGTAATACATGAGAGGTTAGGGTTAGGGTTTTTCCATCTTTGGAGATCTGTCCCAGGATGGCCCTAATCTAGGGTTTGGTTCTGAATGTAGTCACAGTGGATATTGACTTCTTGTAGTTCTTAGCAGTTCACACACGGCACATTCTTATCTGGTCGAAGAAGCTTTTCCTCAATGTTGGCATTCGAGTTTTGTTGCAATGGGTGAGCAGTTTGTTTATTTATCAGTCATTGTTCTTACTCTTTTGCTCTTCTATCTGTAGATTACACATGCTGCGTGTGAATCAGGTCCAAGTGATTTTTCGATGTGAACTGTGCGGATCAGCTGCCCTGGAAAGGTTATTTGCCTTGATGTTTTGCGAGATGAGTCTTTCTTTTACTCTGTTATTTCCTCCTAGCTTTTCAGGTTTGAAAAGCTGCGCTGACCGTGTGCAGTTTGCTCTCTTAGACCTGACTGTGGTCTGGCAAGGTCCGTAGTCGTCAGAGGCATTTTTTTGAGTTGTTCTCTCAGTCTCAGTTCACAGCAAGACAATTTCATATGTGTACATTTGTGCATATGATCTCTACATTGTATGCATTCTCATTTACTCGTCTTCTACTCTCTCAAGAACTTTGTAGATGGGTACATTTTTCATTGTTCTATATCATTTTGTTGATCAGTACTGAATGAGAATGTGTAGTTTTTCACTTACTTGTCAACTGCATTGGTCGCTGCCATATAATCTTTCCGTTGCAGGGTGAGTGCTTGTCCTTGTTTCGTGCTTTTGAAAACTAAATAAGGGCATAGCGGTGTTCCGTGCAATTTTCTGTCATATAAGATATGGATGTTGTAAGCCTCTTTGACTTCTCCATCATCTGTTGTAATTCTATATTCTTTTAGATCTGCGATATTCCTGAAAAACAGGTGCGGTCTTGTAAGGGTAAATGTACCATCTGCTGCACGTCTGATGGTTATGTCTGTGAAGCCATTGGGCTCCGTTGGTGTGAATAAGCAGCCTATGATTGAGTTTTCAGCGGATAGGTTGCTCTGAGTGGACATGCTGTAAAGCTTTGAGTGAGTAGTTTGTTTCAATTGAATGATGTTTTCGGATGACTTGTTTGTGTCGTCATTTTGTTGGTCAGTTGTTTGCTTGTGTGAATTGACGTCATTTTATCATGTGACTTATGCAAACCTGCATGTGATTGTCAATTTTGTGACCATTTGATACTTGTCTTTGACTTTATCTTTTCATTGCCATGTCTGCTCACATGTCAACTTCTGCTATGGACGTTTTCCAGATCGAGAATCGTATGCTTGCTTATCAGCCAGTAAATCCTTCCTCAGTGTATTTTATCTGTTTGCTTATATTGTGTTTAGACAGGTTATACATTTCATAGGGCATTGTTCTATGGTACAGCGTGCGAGGAAGCTATCCTCACCTACATTCCTGAAGATTTGGATGGCATTGTCCGTGCTTATATGTGGATTGGCGGAGGAAGTCATGGACTTTCTGCAGACATCGCTCCATGCACTATATTCCTCGATGGCTTTCCTGATTCAGCGACCTCTATCTTTCCTGACGCTTACAGTGTTTTGTTCTTGGAGCGCAATCCTGTGTTGCCTGTCAATGAAGCACTAGTTTGTTCTGCTGCCGTCGGTTGTGGTCAGTGGTATGGAGATATTTTGGTATTGAAGCATCTAGGCCACAATCGTATGAAAATACAGTCGATGTCTTTGGAGGAAAAAGGTCTTATGGATGCTGTCTTATCGAGGTCTGTCTATTTGTCATAGTTCTCTTATATGGTATCTCATATTCCTGGATCAGTCTTTCGGTGTCATTGTGGCCCTCCGACTGAGTTTTGTTGCTTTTTGTGCGGTTTGTGAGAGCAAGGGTTTTTATTATGTCTCATGGGTTATTCACGATGCTTCCATGGCTTTCAGCTATTCTATGGTTCTATTATGTACACCGCTATTGATTGTTATTTTACACAGATTGATCTATGTAATGCATTAAGCGTCTCTCGCTCGCTTCGGTGACAGGTTCTCTTCCACTTTTAAGGTACCACCATAGTGTTCTTCCTAATTCATTGACATCGATGTCAAAGTCAGGTGCATTTGCGATGAAATTGTAGCCGTTCTTAACAACAATTATGTCTCCACGAGGACATTTCTTCTTTCCGAATATTTCTAGTAGTATGGGATGGTACAGACGTTCATCATGTTGCATGGCGGTGAAATAGATCTAGTAATACCAATCAGTGATGTCTTGTCCTTTCAGAAATAACTCTAGGGGACTCTGACATACACCCGGGTACAGATGATCCTCAATAAGTTGTAAGGCCTCTATATTTGATGTAGGGCACGGCTGTTGAATTGGTTCTAGGTTTGCAAGCAGGAGTAGAAGTCCTTTGGTAATACTGGTTGAGAGTGAGATGTTGCTGGATATTTTGATGGCAATACAGGGATGCTTTACATTGGTAGCAGCTTTATGAATTTTTTTGACTCTCTTTGACTCTGTAAGTTCCCTTGATTTTTGTGTGGTGTAATCGCTAACCTTTAGACTAATATACCATAAAGGATTCTGCGCCTTCACTTCTTTGTATACTTCTCTATGAGAGAGTTGTTTGTTGTTTGTAATCACTCTTATAGCTTGTAGCAGAGCTGCTTGTGTAGGTGATTCTTCCATGTTATTGGTAGTGTACAGTATAGATGTCTATGTAAAGTTTGTATGCAAAGGTCGCGTTGTAATGATGTCATGAAACTGTCACTGCTTTTGTGTGGCACTGTAATATGATGTCATAATATCCGTGACTTCGGCATTCTCCATATGTTTTGCTTACAGAAATATTTCATGTGATATGATTATGTCAGACCATGATACACATGTTATGGTGACACAGAATCAGATCCATCATTGTAGTATAGTTTTGCGTAGGTTACTTTGACCTGTTCGTACTTATCACATTGTACTAGATAGCTAATCCATCTATCTGCTGCATTCCCTGACTGTCATCTTCAGGCAGATCCACCATGTGTAAGAGTGAGATGGCAATCATCTCATATTGCGCACAGGAATGCCACTTACTATCCTCACCCTTCTTTGAATAGCGTGTCATTCTCATCTCTAAGAGTATGAGATCTCCAGGCTTTAAATCGGCGAGGTTCCAAAGAGGTCTTTCAGTGTAAGTCTTTAATGACCCTTCGGCTCTCGCATCATATATCACATCGAAGAGAATAGGCTTTTAGGAAGTGTTAGTACTGTGTTACATGATGATGTGTTTTCAGTACTTACTTCAGTTACCATATCCCCTGCTTTAGTGTTCTGCCACTTCATAGCTCAAATAATGTCTACCTTCTGTTGATTCAAACCTATAAACACGTTAGTTAGGATTGATATCTATTGAGGATCACTCACTCAAGGCCGGGTTCGAAAACTTGGCCAGTAATAAGCTGCTTTGCCTCACCAAACTCTGTGACAGAGGCAAGATAGTGATAGACGCTTGACTTTCGGGACGTCCTTGCTTTGTGAACCACATCTTTGCAATTCTCCCAACAATCCAGATAGTGAGAGATTCTCCAGTAGCAGGATCACACAATATCTTGCTGCGATCATTGACTGGCCTATAGGGTCCCCAGGTTGCTGTTGGAAGGAGTTTGCCAAGCGCATAGATGTTTGCTTTCGGGTTCATGTATTCTGATAGCTTTTCAAGACGTCTATATAGAACAGATAGAATGATATAAGTAACTGATCCAAGTTGTTTACGTCGAAGGTACTTACAATTTCAAAGCATCACTGTATTCCTCTACTTCACTATCATCTATTATTTGTTTGGTCGGGTGAGGGATCACAGTTTTGACAGCTAATGTCGCTTGGCTTGCACCCAAAGCTTGTTTTGGTGCAGTAGGTAGAGTATCGGTGTGCACATCCATTGATGCATTTTCACTTAACTTAGTAGTGCTATTGGTGGCACTTCCTGTCGCTACACTATTGTTGATAGTGACTTGTCCACTGTCGACATTGTCTTCAATCGCTGGTGTATTCTCTATTACAAATTTGCTTAGTTTCACTAAATAATGATATATGAACATCTTACCAACGTCATTCACTCTTGTCCTTTTGTGCGGATGAGTCTCTGGCGAGTTGTCTTTGTCTAGCATCGTGTTGTTTTTACTTTTAACCATAGTGAACAGAGTGGTTGTTGATAAAGAGTGAAGACCCTATTTTTAATCGACCCGGGTCTCCTAAAGAATTGGCTAAACAAATACAAATGTGTTCGAACCTTTTGCTCTTTTAATCCTCATTGAAGTCTAGAGTGGTGTGGAATCTCTTTTTGAGTTTCTCAATGGATGCAGGACTTCGCACGCGCTTCTGAGTTGCTCTCTTATTGTCCTAGATGTTGTTATTTTAGCATCGTTTAATATTTACAAGTATTGTTACCTACCAGTTCTTGATTTTGGACTTCCCTTGCGGGCATCATTCGCACCATGTAAGTGCATGTAAGGAAACACTTGATGGTGGTCCTTGTGTTCCTATTTCTATTCACCACAAAGTCAAGTTTGACACTGACTTCAACAAAATCTCCTTCAGTCAGTAGGATGGCATTGATTGGTACCTTTTTACCCTCTGCAGTCAACTCTGCCAGTTGCAATGCTTGTGCAACACTCCACCATTCTTGAATGCGATAAAAGTTTTCTGCCGGATCATCTTCTGGTTTGAGGCGAGGTTCTTTAGATGCTCTTGTGGTGTCTCTCTAACTTCACATGTAAAATTATCTTCCGAACAGTGGGATCACTTACCTTATAAAATACACGTCTCTGCAAGTACATACACCCATTGTTTACAATTTCTTGCATAAGTATACCCAACCGCCTGCTCACATAGTCGTTAGCAAGGTTGAGGGAGGCAATTGTTGCATTCCAAGCAGCTTCATGTCCTCCAGGTGAAAGATGGATGTATTGAACCACTCGCTGAACATCATCGACTTTACTGTGAATTCTTATTAGTCTTGTCAGTATGGACTGTGTCTTTGATTTTAGACTTACCTAGACCAATTGCCGAAGTGGTCCACACGAAATTGCTCTAAAATGCCATGCAGCCGGATCACAACTGGAAAGACCATGGTTGTGTCATTTTCAGAGACATGCTTGTAGATGAGGATGTTGTTTCTTGATTTATCATGTTTCTCTTCATCTTTGTAGATATCTGCCCATGCTGCCATCTCTTGAAGTGAAGATGGGAATAGTAATCTCCTAATTTTGTCGGTCATCACTTTCAGCCATAATTCATAGGCCATTAAAGAGTCGTGAGCTGCGAAACATTGTTTGTGTCATTTAAAAATATATTATTGAGTTACTGACCAGCTAAGAACAACATTGTACAAAGAATAATGACTGGATAGATGAATGTCAACAAGACATCGACCGTTGAACATATCATCATAGTGAAATTGAATCATGTGACAGGTAATGTGATTCACATGCGCGACTGAATCCACAGTGCCAATATATTGACTGCAAAGTGCTCTTTTCTCACTGCGTTGGCCTCTATATCTAAATAATTCAATCATATTACACACCAAAAGAGACTCAGTTTCTCTGAGACATTTACGTTAGTTAATAGAGCTATCGTAATCACCGTTAGCCAAAACCTCGCATAGCATCAACCTAAACAATTGTCCCCCTCCTGATTGAAATGGATGATATGGGAGCAATGTTGCTTCCACAACAAGCTCATCAGCAACTTTGGTACTCTCACTATAGATTATGTTTATGCTCCTGTCGTTGAGAATAGAATTCACTGTGTCTTTTTGTGGTTATTATGTAATTAGGAGTTATAATAGACAAGCCTCACTAGCGAACAAAGCCGGTTTATCCTTGATGTCTTTAGAGACGCATAATAATCCTCCTTCTCGCTCTGTTTTGGCTACATCATATTCTGTATGATTTAACACGGCAGCTGTGATTATATGAAATTGCGGGCGGCCTTGGGTAGGATGAAAAACTATTCATGATATTAGTTTTTCAGATATTATGTGCATAACACACACCTAAAATAAAAGCCCCTATATTTCCATAAATATTTAATAGCCTCAGGATATCTCGGTCCATTTCATGACAGCAGCGAGAGAGGTAAGACTGGAAGAAATAATCAATGTAATGGCACCGGTAATGGCAATATGGATGCACTTAGGTAAGTGATTTCCGTAACTCTAATCATCCAAATTCGATCGGAGTTTTCAGTAGCATAATGAGACTTCATACTTAAACTCACCAGACACTGCGACATTGTGCTTCGCCATCAGTTATTTTTTAATCTCATGTTTTTCTAAATATTGAGCACGAGTCCTGACTTCTACATTTTGCAGTCGAAGCATCTCTTCACGTGCATCTCCCTGCAAATCTCCATGCAGAGCCCAGGAAGAAAACCACCGTAAGATTGCTACATTATCTAATTTCGATGCTCGCGATAACATTACATATATACTTTGTAGTGATCGTGTAGCTGTCAAGTCGACAATGACTTTGGGTAAATAACTACCCTGGACTTTGAAATCTGTAAAGGCCCAACCTGGCAATATGGGCAACTGAGTTCGTCATACACTTACAGTTTTTTCACCTATAGGAAAATGAAAACTACTATTCATGGGTAAGATAGGAACCACTCCGTCATTTAAACCAGTGACATGCAATGTACTATTCTTTATTTCAACTAAAGCGCAGATAGCAAAGCGACACTGATTTTCGTCTTCTTCATATGTGATAGATTTCAGTATACCTCAGCTACTGTTCACAATCTTACAACTCGTTGCCGTGTTTTCTGTAATCATAACAGGCATACCAGGAATGAGGGGTAGTTTACTCAATGAATCATTCGTATCTGAATTGTGTAATTTCCACAGCCGTTTTTGCTGATACATCGCTACTGACTTTCTGCCAACTTTATCCTTAGCAAGATATTCCCAATATAACTGAGCAGTTTCAGTTGTGAACGCATGTCACGAGTACCTTTAACAAACCATTATTCTTTCTTGAATCTTCCTAAGCGCCAATACACAGCGCCTAAGTCAAACCCTAACCCTACCCTGAAAGCATCTATCATTCCCGAAATACCTTTAGCGCCCACGACACGTGTCTTTGATGTGACTGATGAAGAAGACGAGTTCTTTGATTGTGAATAGATTAGATTAGATACGATAAGATAAGATATGGTCACGTGATACTTCTTTAATATTCTACGACGTTCTATGGTACAATTCCCTTTTCCTTTTTATGATTGGCTAGTAGTTATATCTCAGTTTCAATCTCCATTTCAATAGTTGTATATAGGTAGCATGTCTTGGTCAATAGTTCTCTAGTTCAAACCTCTTGTATCTACAACTGTAGCAATCCAAGACGTACCTGCTCCTCTTTTCATTGTTGTGATAACCTTAGTCCGAGTCCTAGTCTCTGCCCAGCGTTAATTTGTTATTGGGTTGTGACATTAGGTTTGAACTATAGGAGACTCCGACTCTTGCATACTGCTCGCATCATTTCTCTCTAGGTGATTCGTTGAGCACATCGCCAACAAACCACTTAGATAGCCATTACACGTTTTCCATTGCCCGGTCTAAACAACCGCGATCATTTTTCTGAAACCCATCCTTTTGCTCGCTTGAGCTTTTCTACGAATAGCCTTTATTAGTTAGTAGTCCTATACCAGGCCCTGCCTTACATTGCAGCCGCCAGTATACGGAGGTGTTGACGACATTAGGCATCTCACTACAACTTTGAGTGCTGGCCCAAGACCCTGCCTGCTCAACGTTACTATAGTTTCTTTCATACCTACATCTTTCTTCACATGCACGTAGAACCTTTCATTAAGTCTAGTGGAACTGTCGCATCTGCGGATAGTCCTACCATCGTTACCACGAGGATTTAGATACGGGATTCTAGTGAGACTTGCACTTGTAAGCTTCGGCTGGAAGAGTGATAACTTGTCCTAGACCTGTACCCTTTCGGTGACTGAGAAGTAGCACACACGAAGCACACAGTGTTTTTCCCACTTAACAAAGCATAGTTTTACGTATCTCTTTCTAGTTAGTAATTAGGGAAGTGTCAGTCGGGTTGACTAAAGAACCCTTTGACCCTAAAGGACGAGGTTGATCCAGTTAGTACTGGGGACCCCTTTAGCTTTCCATTTATGTATCCTTTTTCCCTCTCCCCTTTTCATCATCTTTCCTATCCGGAAGAGCCGTTACGACCCGCTCTTCAACAGTCATTAGTGAATCGGATTCCAGAACGCACCTGGCACTATGGCTGAAGTTAACGAAACAGAAATGGGACCTGAGAACCCCCAAGAACCCCAAGAACAAGGACCTCAGGGACCACAACCACAAGGCATAGCTATGCCAGTGGAATTCACCAATTATGTACAGAATGCCATCACCATGGCAACACACGACCTGTACGTTAGGACACAAGAACTCCTAAACCATAACAACACACTTTGAGCACAGAACGCGACTCAAGAGCTTCAACTCAGAACGCAAAATGCGCAAATAGAGGAACTGAAGAAGAAGCTGGAAAGATTCGCACAATCCCCGAACACTTCGCAAGTCAAATTGTCGAAGCCCACAGAATTCACAGGAGACAAAGATTCGATCTCCGTAGAAGTCTATGCTACTCAGTTGGCATTATATATGTCACAGTGGCCATTGATCACGGACAGGCAGAAGATTACAACTGCCCTGTCTTTCCTTAAAGGATCTGCTGCTAAATGGGCGCAGAAATACTGTTATTGAGCTTGACACCAAGCCAATATCCTTTGAGGACTGGTCAGCAGAATTCGAGACCATGTGGGGACAAGACGACAGAGAAGGAAAGGCTGTCAGGGAGTTGGAAACCCTGAAGCAAGGATCTTCATCAGTGCCCGAATACGCAGCAGCTTTCAAACAGAAGGCTGCACTCACCAAATATTCCGACTATGACCTCCTGCCTCAAATTCCGATCTGGTCTACAAACCCGGATCAAGGAGCAACTCGCTCATATCCCAGCGTCTGAGAAAGACACCCTCAAGAAGCTCATCGATTACTCCATACAGATTGGACGTAACTACGAAGAGCTAGATGCTGAGAAGAAGAAGAGTAATTGGTGGACCCCTAACAAGGAAACCAAAACCTTCAATAATCAAAGGCAGGCTGGTCCTAGCAAAGACAGTGACGCTATGGATGTGGACTCTGACAAGCAGAGGGGATCTCCCAAACCCCAAGGAAAGCCTGGTGCTTTCACCTGCTACCGCTGTGGAGAACAAGGCCACATAGCAAGAAACTGTAAAGGTGCGCCAAAAGCACAAGTCAAAGCGGCTGCAGTTGTCGAAGAAAACTCTGCGCCGAAGTGGTTCACAGATTGGATCGCTTCTAACAAAGGCAAGGATTTTTAAAGGGGTTGAAGTCAAAGTCAGCAGACCTAGACCCGAACAATCGTTTCTCTATTCTTTCTACGTTTCAAGATGTATCAGAAGTACATATTAGATCCAAATCTGAGCATTTTTATATTCCGATAACGTTGAAAGGAAAGAACCGACAAGCAGACGTAAAAGCACTTGTGGATTGCAGTGCATCAACATTATTTATCAGTGAGAAGTTTGTTGAGAAGAACAGTGTGAAATGCCGTAAATTATTAAGGCCTATTTCAGTCAGGAACATTGATGGATCGCTAAATGCCGCTGGATCGATGACTCATTTTGCAGAACTAGGTCTAAAGATTGGTGATCATGAAGAAGAGAAAGCAGCCTTCATGGTTACAGACTTAGGAAGCGATGATGTTATTATCGGCATAGATTGGCTGAGATATCATAATCCAGAGATTGACTGGAATGCAGGACGATTTGCACTTTCTTGATGCCCTGTAAAATGTGAAACAAAAAAAGAAAAAAGACAAAAAAAGAAAGAAAAGAAAAAAGAACAAAAAAAGATAGATGATGTACCTGATCTAATTCCTACGGACGATGAAGACGAGGAAGAAGAAGATATGTCGATGAAGAGGGCGATGGTTGAGGAAATAGAAGACGAAGAGAGTCCAGAGAGACTATGGATTCGTTATAAAGCCTCGGTTTGTTACAAGAACATCTAGACGCTTGGGCCCCTACCATTTTTCTCCTAATCCTCCTCGTATCAGCCCTCGCGTCATACCCTTACCCCGACCTTACCCTTGTCATCCTTGTCATCCTCACATTCCCTTTCGCTCTCTACCTGTCGCTTCAGCAGAGCCAGTACATCTGGCCCGATCCTTTCGCTGACGAAGCATACCCATGCTCCGTTCCACCACCTGACTGATCCTGTGGACAGTCCCCTTGCCCTTACCGTCCGGACGGTAGCCTATGATATGATGCACGACGCATCCCCTTTGCCCTCTTCCCTTTCTTGATCTCTGACTCAGTGCGCAGTCGCACATGCAACTTATAGATAACTCCGCAGCTGCACGATCGTGCCCCTGCGCGTTTCACTTCTTATTTCGACCTTTGACTCACTTTCTTATCCAGCATGTTCTGCCTCGCCCGTGTCTCAACGCGAACGTGCTTTCCTTTTATGGTTATACCCTTTACCGATTGCCTCTCTTGGTAGTACGAGTTATCACCCACTAATACGTCTCCTGTCCTCTATATAAACTCGCTACCATGTACTATATTCCCTAACTTGAATCTACTTGGTTCTTGACCTCCTACTCTCACCAGAGTGATCCTTTCTGCCTCGCCAGCAGTCTATATTCTATCTTCTTATCTGCTCCTCGCGGATAAGCCTATAGTCTCGATCTTTACTCATCGACTTTGTCGACGAGCAAAGCCCCTGTTAACTAGTCGGACTTCTGTCCTTCTAATTAACGACGATCTTACGATTAACCTTCGGGTGTCGTAAGCCTAGGCCGATATAGCTTATTGTCTCGCATCCGCTTGACATAAGCTACCCGATTTGGACATAGGCGTCAAATCTTACTTGCCGAAGCCTCGCCAAGTAAGACCCCTAACCTTGGGCTAGCCCAAGGACGTCCTCGACCGTTGACGACACACGCTCTGTTTGAGCGTCGCCAACAGATACCATCCAAGTCGTAACACGGTTGCCACGGAGCAGAAAGTAGCAGAAGAAGCTACTAAGAAGAAGCAGTCGGTAGAAGAAATGGTACCTGACTGGCTTCATGATTACCTGGGAGTTTTCTCAGAAGAAGAATCTAAACGCTTCCCTGAAAGAAAGAAGTGGGATCATGCGATAGATCTTAAAGATGAGGGCGATCTTCCGCCAAATGCGAAACCTTATCCGTTGTCACCCAAAGAGATGGATACACTGAAGGAATGGTTGAAAACTGAGACTGCACTAGGACGTATTAGAAATTCACAATCTCCAGTAGCAGCACCTTTCTTCTTTGTGGCCAAAAAAGATGGCAAGTTAAGACCGGTGATGGATTATAGAAAGCTCAATGAGAAAATGGTGAAAAATGCGTATCCGCTACCGAGATCTCAAGATTTGATTGATGCTTTAACCGGTGCCACAATGTACTCTAAGATGGATGTACGATGGGGGTACAATAATATTCGCATGAAAGAAGGAGATGAGTGGAAGGCGGCCTTCAAAACGCCGTTTGGTCACCATGAACCGACCATGATGTATTTCGGACTCACGAACTCACCTGCAACCTTCCAAACAATGATGAATGAAATTCTGAGAGACCTGATAGATGGCAAAACAGTAGTCGTCTATATTGATGATATTATGGTCTTTACGAATGGAAATAGGGAGCAGCACCGAAAGGTGGTATGAGAAGTCCTGAAGCGGTTGAAGGAGAATGACCTGTTCTTGAAGCCTGAGAAATGTAGCTTCGAACAGTCTAAAGTCAAGTTCCTCGGATTAATCGTGGAAGAAGGCAATGTGTCGATGGACCCTGTGAAAGTAGAAGGAGTATTAAAATGGCCTGTTCCCAAATGCGTAAAAGATATACAAGCATTCATGGGCTTTGCCAACTTCTATCGAAGATTCATACTTGGGTTCTCAGAGATAGCCAGACCAATGAATGATTTGCTAAGAAAAGATGTCAAATGGGGGTAGAAAACGATAACTCAGATCGCATTCTTTTGAAACCAGAATTCTTTACCGTAAAAGCTGCCAAAAGAGGTCAAGTTTTAGTGCATGGAGAGAAACATTTACTCCAAAAAATACGAAAATGCACAGAACGAGAACCTGAAGTCGCTAAAGCATTAGAAACGCTAAAAGCAGCACCGGTTCAATTGCGTAGAGGAATCAAAGAGTGGAATGTGGAGGATGGATTGGTGTTATTCTGAGGATTAGTTTACGTTCCAAATGATAAAGAGATCCGCCGAGAGATATTGGAGTTGTTTCACGACTCTCCACCGGCTGGACATCCTGGACGAGCTAAAACCTTAGAATTGATTTCCAGAAACTACTGGTGGCCTTCAATGACGAAGTATGTTCACGATTACGTAGACGGTTGCGATAGGTGCAGACAAACGAAAGTGCTTCCAAGTAAACCAACGGGGCCTTTACAGCCAAATGAAGTTCCAGAAGGACCTTGGCAGACAATCACCTGTGACCTGATAGTGGATTTGCCGAAGAGTGAAGGGTGTGATAGCATATTTGTAGTCGTTGATCGATTTTCAAAACAAGCACACTTCATTCCCACCACCAAAGACGTAGACTCGAAGGGTATTTCCGAGCTATTTCTGAAGAATGTATGGAAACATCACGGAACACCAAAGAAAGTGATTTCAGATAGAGGAACTCAGTTCATATCAAAGTTCATGGGACAAATGTCAAAAAGATTAGGAACGAAATGGTCTGCGTCGACCTCCTATCATCCCAGAACAGATGGACAGACTGAACACGTAAATCAAGAAGTCGAACAATACTTGCGCATGTTCACGTCATACAGACAGAATGATTGGGTATCTTGGCTGCCGATAGCAGAGTTTTCACACAACAATGCAGTCACAGTAACCGGTCACAGTCCGTTCAAAGTTCTCTACGGGTATAACCCAGATTTCACGATTCATCCAAACTCTATGTCCGTAATCTCCGCCGCCAATGAGAGAATTGATCAAATGAAAGAAGCGAGAGATGATGCTGAAAATACTCTTAAGATGGTCAATGAACGCATGAAGCGATTCTATGACAAAGGAGTAAAAGAAGCACCTCAGTATAAAGTAGGAGACAAGGTCTGGCTTGACGCGAAGAATCTCAAACAACGTCGTCTGAGTCAAAAGCTGTCAGATCGTCGTCTAGGTCCCTTCAAAATACTAGAGAAGATCGGTGAAGTGAACTACAAGTTGAAATTGCCGGAAAAATATCAGATTCACCCGGTTTTCCACGTAGAATTGCTTATGCCATATCACGCATCTCGATTAATTCCACATCCTCCTCCCAACCGACCACCTCCAGAATTGATTGACGATTGGGAAGAATTTGCTATAAAGAAGTACTAGATAGCCGATTGTTCCGAGGAAAGCTGCAATACCTAGTGAAATGGAAAGGATACCCGAAGGAAGAGTCATCTTGGGAGCCAGAAGAGAATTTGAAGAACGCCCCAATTCCTTTAGCAGAGTTCCATAAGAAGAATCCCATGGCTGCAGCCGAAAAATACCGAAGAATCAAAGGCTCAGTACTGTTTACGGAAGATTTCAAACGATGGAGAGAAAAGAATATCCGACCTTCATTCGTTCATGATGACACTCACCTTAGAGAGGGGGTAATGTCACGAGTACCTTTAACAAACCATTATTCTTTCTTGAATCTTCCTAAGCGCCAATACACAGCGCCTAAGTCAAACCCTAACCCTACCCTGAAAGCATCTATCATTCCCGAAATACCTTTAGCGCCCACGACACGTGTCTTTGATGTGACTGATGAAGAAGACGAGTTCTTTGATTGTGAATAGATTAGATTAGATACGATAAGATAAGATATGGTCACGTGATACTTCTTTAATATTCTACGACGTTCTATGGTACAATTCCCTTTTCCTTTTTATGATTGGCTAGTAGTTATATCTCAGTTTCAATCTCCATTTCAATAGTTGTATATAGGTAGCATGTCTTGGTCAATAGTTCTCTAGTTCAAACCTCTTGTATCTACAACTGTAGCAATCCAAGACGTACCTGCTCCTCTTTTCATTGTTGTGATAACCTTAGTCCAAGTCCTAGTCTCTGCCCAGCATTAATTCGTTATTGGGTTGTGACAACGCACATGCTTTCTTTTCATTAATAGCATCCCTCAAATACTTGCGAGTGACAACGATAGGTGCATCCTTAAAGGAATCAAATTGTTCTGATGATCTCATCTTAATTTCATTGAGTGAGCGCAATTTCAATGTATCATAATCACTTGGATGAGAGTCGTCTAATGTAGTCTTCCTCACCTTCCACAGCCATATGTGATTTAACATCTCAACAAACTCAGCATCATCTCTCGCTCGCCAATTTTGTTTTAATTCGATGACTACGTCTATTTGACGCTGTAACGATAGTCGTGGTGCTGGGCTCAAAACCCGTGTTTTTGATACTCATGTTAAACAGTATTCATCTGACACATCCCTGACATTCTGATCCTGATCCCGACGCCCGACCCCGACCTGAAAGTTTTGGACCCGACATTTTTGCATCGGACTCGTCCTCCCTATGTCCTGTCCAGTCGTATCTACCCCCACTGGTGCGTATTTACTCGTTTTGCATCACTGAACATTACAGACAGTGTTATTACATGTTATCTACAAAAAGGTGCAGTACACATGCTCTTTTACATACATTCAGACCCGATTTTGCACTACTGTTTTCACCTAATGCACTCCGAAATCCTACATAGACACTATTTAATATCTAGTACTTCCTACCTATTGCATTACTTACTTTTCCCTACTCAGTAGTAGGATGGAAGTCATTGGATATTAGTAGTACTTGATTGTATTGTGAAATATCTATCTGCTCTTTTTCTCCGAAACACTCCGACACATCCAACACTCATTTGACCGACAATCCGACATACTTCTGACACATTCCTTCACCGTCCAATGCATAGTCCGACGCCTGACCCGACTCCGATATTTTTGGACCCGACAGTTTCCCTTCGGACAAGTAGTTCTTAGCTTCGGATTATCTTCCTATTATTGATAACTAACTATCTAAACTAATACCAAACAGCTACCCCTATAGGATCGAACGCACTTGCTCTGCAAGTATAGCAGACTAGGTCGTGCTAAGATCTACCTAAATATTTGTTGTCTAGGTAGTACGATTTCTGCTGAGCCCAGCGGGAATCAGCTTTCTACAACGCCATAAAAATGCCCCATATAACACTGTTTGTCCTTTAATAGTATGAGTTGTACTTGGGCTCAATTGATTGGCAAGTTTATAACTATATAGCGCATTTGACTTCAGTGGTCGCAATTGTCCTAAGTCACCAGCAAAAATCACATTCACACCTCCGAAAGGTTTATTTCTTGCTGATTCATCCCACGATTTGGCTTGACAGATACAATGTGATACTTGACTTAACAGTTCTGCCGATAGTAACGATGCCTCATCCAAGATGAGATATTCTATAGTCCACCAAATATGCTCAAGGTCATGTTGTTTGACAGGTACCTCTCTTTTAGGTAGAAATGTCAAAGCATGAATAGTATAGCCATCAATTAATACAGCAGCACTATGTTCACAGTGACTTGCTCTTCCTGTATCATGAAATCATCATCCTCTACATATCCCTCTTCATTTATATTGGACTGAATCTCTCTGTCTAATTTATCGGCAGCGCGCACAAATTCATACCATCTCACTGTTTGGAAAGTATGGCTTGTATAGCAATCTCCTCTGCCAACCAAATAACTCATAACCTGTTGATGAGAAATCTCTTGTTGTCCCATCATTGCATTGACTGATTTAGTTATCAGGTTGTGATTCTTTTGGTCTATATCAATGTCGCCTGAAGCTGAAGCTTCAAATTTCTGCTCGTGCATTTTTGTAGCATAATCCAGTGCTTGAAGACCAATGTACATCGGGAGACTACCTTTAGTAACATACTCTGTAATATAAAATACAGCAGCCTTTGCAGCTTCGCCAGATCCAATGAATTGAGTATCTGTATTAGATTGCATAAGAAACAAGATCAGGTCCATATAATTATTAATCCTGGCTCTCCATCGATGCAACTTGATTGAACCAGTCTCAATGTCAATTGAAGTGATATCTTGTAACAATCCATCTAACCGCATTCTGCAATTCTCATCAGCATGTTTTTCCCCGCTTTGTAGATGCTTATAACATGTGTCATTGTGGACATACCAATTGCATTCCACTGCGAGGCGACTCAAAAATTCACGAAATTCATATCTAAAGGATTGAGCATCTAATTCCGTGACTTGTGGCAATGTTTCTAACCAGGGGTCCATTTCATCCCGTTTTCTGACAGGTTTTTTGGCATCTTCTGCATGCGTCTCAAAAACACAACCCTTATCATTTGGTAGTTCACAACTGATGATACTTTCCAACCAGGCAAACATCTTATCCTTGAACCCTGCTTCTTGGGTAATACGATCCCGCAATGCCTGAGGACTCGGATTACCTGCAATCCACAGAAACATGTGGCAATGTAAAGTCCCTCTCCCTTGAGCCTCTACCATTCCATAGTAAGCTTTACAATGTCCAAACATGCCAGGCCCATGTTTATATTTCAATATAATATCAACAAACACCTGAATTTGCAAATCAAATGTGATTGCGGCCGCATCAGGATGACTTGCAACCACCTTTGCTCGTTCAAAAGATGACATCATAGACCAGTTCGCAATTTTGATACTTGAGACGATAGGCAAAATGCTACTAGTCAGATCGTGTGGATTAAGGGTTACAAATAATGCAGGTGTCGAGAACTTTTTCATCAAGGAACAAATCTCATTACGGCGACATAATTTGTAGCCAACACTCCCTCGTATTGAGTTTGTCAATGCTTGTAAATGACGCAGAATTCGGGCAGCTTTCTTTTCTCGAGTTGTTGAAGGCTTCGGATCACTCAACTTCTGCCACTTTTCAGCTATAGACGTTAATGAAGGCACGATCTCTTTCAAATCTTTAACTAATCCTCGTTGCGAAGATGTACTGATGCAAAAAGTCGTATTCCTACTGACTGCTTGTTTTTGAATCATGTTCCAGCATATAAACGCAAAATGAGGGTCATTACAAAAAGGTGAATCATCTTGTCTTAAAAGATTTTTGACTTGCGCTTGCATTGAAATATGTTGTTGTGTAGTGCGACCACTATGAAAGAATCCTCCAATACCCCAAGGATCTAGATGAGGAAACAAGTAAGACATTAAACCAGGATCATTATCAGCAACAAATTTACTCCCTGTGCGTGACAACAAAAACTTCTTATGATCTAAAACATATGTGAGCGCGTGCAATTTCATTTTCTCTCTGCTTTGTACAGAATGATCTCCCATAGTATACCCGACAGCCTCCATAACGATATCACCTACAGCTACCTGACTTCTATCATCTTCATAAACATCACAAAATCTAAACCCCTCGTCCACTGGAACCTGACTGTCCATTGGCAAATGACAAACTGATAGAGCGCTCGGCAGACTTGTGTCTGATTTTGAATTGATCTCATCGAACAGTGCGTCCATATTGGACTGACTATATGTTACACCACTATGCTGATACCATGAATTATTTTCGATTAAGAACTAAATCAACTTTTGAACTCTACTCTTTGTGACCAACACGGGTCCCATTTTTCTGACAGTGTCGCATGACGGTTGTATTTTCTGTCCCGAGAATATGACACACATAGCTTCTTGCAGCTCATCAGGACTCAGTGGCAAAAGAGTATACAACTCAGTAGAATTCTGTGGACAAATGGCAATATTGCCTTGATTATAACACTGTGAACCTTCCTCTGCAGACCAAAAGTGAGGGCCAGAAATTGAAGACTTGTATGTATAAAAGTGGGTCACTTGCGATGCTTGCACACGGGACACCAACATCCAGTCGAAAATAGAGGACATAGAAAAAGCCTCTCGTATGTCAACAGGTAGTCTTTCATGACCATAATACTGAAAATTGGCCAATGAATTAAGAGGCTGATGTGGAGCTCGGCCAAGTAGAGCGAAGGACATGAGTGACACATATACACTCCAGAAAATGACCAACGATCGACGAGTCCTTTCGGATATAAAATTGCTCGAAGATACAGCTCAAAATCATATGTACGAGGCAGAGTATGTTCCGGCAAGCAATCATTGCGCAACAAATGAAGCGGTATGTTACTTGCATCTATACATAAAAGATCATGAGCACAAATGTTATGTGCACAAATAGCACAACAACCACATCTCAAAGATTGTGGACTCATCTTTTGTTGCCAATCTCCAATAATATCCAACTTATTGTCGAAAGAAAACACAGCTGGAAAATGTGGATCATCGACAACATCTGCATTCTTCTCATTGTAAGTATCTCGATGGCGAGCAGCATCTACTGCTCTCACATCCATGCGCTCAGGTGTGCTGGCTGCAATGCGAGCATCATGTTTGGCACTTGCACAATGAGAACAAGATGAAGCTGCAAAAGGCTCAAGTAAGACAGGAATAGAATCAGCAACTCTGGGATACTTTAAGAGCTTAAACACCACTGCATTAGAAATACACACCGAATTGCATCCATGCATGCGGAGCAAATCATGAACATGATCTTTGCGATCTGCTGAAGACACGTAGATAGAATGAGCGCATGCAATCTCAGTGTATTGATCTTGTGTAAATGTTGCAAAGTTCTCGACTATCATACGCAAATTTGGCGCGACCACAGGCAATAGTGAACCAGCAGGATATTGAGTACACCGAGGCACTCAATCACAAGAAACCCGTAAAAACCCGAAATATTTGCGCAAAACACATGATGAGATGACGGAAGTTCCATTGTCTGCAGACTCGTGATCAGAGATCACCAGAGACACAGGCAGACAAAGCACAGTTTCATTACTAACTAGAGACAAAGTAGAAGCCATGAGGACGAACACAACAACAAAGACAGGAGAGGGAAAGTCTTCCGCAAGAAAATGCTGACAAAGTATATAATACCAAAAAAGGACACGAGAAGCGGACCATGTGGAGCCATGAAGATCAAGTCGACAGAGAAATTTTCCAGCAAACCTGTACCCTAGAAGAGGGTACAGGAATTTTCTTCTTCTCCACCACGACACCGAGTTCGTCGTCCATCACACTCCTCACTCGCTCGATAAAATTTTGTTATAAAATTTTGTTATAATTTTATCACTGTTATCAGTCATTATGCACGAACATCTTGGTCTGGAATTACCAAGTTGAGCTTCAAATGCTCCAATCACGCCTCCATCCATGCAAGGTGTGTCTGCTTCAACATCGTCTTCTATACCTCAAGCGCCTTCATCGTCTGGACGGCTCGGTGCGAGCAATGCTGCACAGCAATTGAGTTCACAGAGTGTACACCAGCATGCTTCTCAGCAAGCTCAACCTCCATCAGTGCAAGCCAATCACATGGTAGCACCGAATTCGGTTCCTAACCTGGCCCAGCCATCTTCAGCACAGCAGGCTTTAGTGCAGCCTGCTGCTGTTCAACCCCAAGCCGCTCCCACACCTGCAGATGAGATAGTGGCCTTACGCACACGAATTGCCGAGCTTGAGTGTGGCGAAGCTCACGGTGTCCCTTTACCGGCCAGAGCTCCTGCCCCTCAGCAGGCATTAGTCGCAGACCCGGCAGCTGTCGAACATATTCGGGCGAATTTAGCTGGCACTAAGGAAGAGTCTAAATATCTCACCTTACCTGCTCTACAACCCGGGCACAAAGTAAGCACATTGAGTTTGTGTGAGTCTTTATTCTTTCATTCTTCATGCCTATGCACTGCAAATCCTGTGTGCACTGCACTCATCAGGCAGCTACTTCTGTAGTATGCATACCGTGTCAGACCGTACCATACCATCGGCCTAAAGGGCATCCATTACTGCTTCGTTGATCAAGGATCTATCCAACCGCGCCGTACTTCACTTGTTATTTTGATTGTTCCTTTAAGAATATGGTCTCTAATGAGGCTTATCACAGCTGTGCCTGCAAAGGTGGAAGATGTGTTTAAGCAGTACCATTACATTCCATACACGACTCTCACCCATGCAGCTCGGTCCAAAGCTTTCCTGCACAGGGAGGACTTGTCCTATGTCTTCACACATGATGGTCTAACTGCTAAAGGCTTGGATCATTTGAACAAATTTTTAATTTTGGCGGTAGACTGGATGCTGTGTCGAAAGTTGCAGAGGAAAAGACAGCCTTTTATTGGGGGGAGGATAGAGCCTCCGCACTTTCGTCACACCACCTGGTGGTGCTCAATATTGGTCGCACTCATGGATGGCCAGTAGCTATGCACTATGATGTGCAATGATGTGCAGCAAAGAGAGCTTGCCCATGCCAATCATGATCACAACTTGACCGGACTCAACATAGCTGCACTTGCCTTAGCCAATAATAAGATTGCTTCTGCCACTGTTCAAGCTGTCGCTCCCAGTTCACCATCTAAGCGCTCTGCCCCGAGCGACTTCTCATCATCGCCCCATAAGAAATCCCATACCTTTGCGTCGAACCATTGCTTTCGCTGTGGAGCAAATGGCCACCTCCCAGCCGACTGCCCTGCAGACACCACCATCGCCGGTAAACCTGTCGCAGCTCTCACCACCAATACCTGGAGTAAGCATGCACTTATGTCACCCAATGGGAAGCATTTCTGCTTCAACTGGGCCAACAGCTCCATCTGCACCTATGGTGCCAACTGCAGAAATGTTCACGCTTGCAGCATCTGCGGAGATTCATCACACGGAGCCAGCAATTGCAAGGCCCGTCAGTGATCCACGCAGTGTGGTCACCCCTCTAAACCACATTCGGTTAGAGGAACTTCTTTGTAAATATGGTATCTTCGATGATTGGTGTCATATAATCAATGGTATTTGCAATGGTTTCAATGTTGGGATTCAATGCCTGCCTTCATCCACTCATTTATTTCGAGAACCACTCATCCTCACTACTCAATCCTTCAATAATTGATTTGTACATACTCACAGAGCAAGAAGCTGGAAGATACTCTATAGGATTCAGTCCCACAGACCCAGACCCTGAGGACCCTCTTTTATCTGCAGGACCAAGTACACCCAGCTTTGAGCCAGTCTCTGTTGGGGTTGCCCATAAATATCTTTCTGCCGTGCGAGCGTGGCATATTGCGCAAGGTTGGCCTCCACCGCTGTCAGATTCTCACTGTGAGAGGATCAATTGGTCTTTGCAAGGTCTGGAGAACCTCCAGTCTAGTCGTCGAAAGCCCCTTCGGCCACCTGTAACTATTGCTATGCTTACTGCCATCAAAGCCACCCTCTCCTTATCAGAACCCTTTGATGCATGCATTTGGGCAATGGCATCATGTGCCTTCTTCGGTATGATGCGTTTTGGCAAAGTCTCTGTTGCCTCACGTGCAGCCTTTGATCCAGCCAAACATCTCACACGGGCTCACGCATTCTTTGGCTATGATCTTTGAAACAGCCCATATGCACGTCTTGACCTTCCTTCAGCAAAAACAGCGAAACCGGGAGAAACACAATCCATTTTTCTAAATGAACAAGGAGCTTTATGTCCGCTAGCAGCCCTTCACAACCTAGTGTCAGTAGTACCAGCACTCGCAGGTGACCCTCTACTTTCATGGCGCGACTCTAAGGGTGAAATTTGCCCAATGGTGAAGGCCTGTGCCATGGAAAGAATCAATTTGATCTTGATGGGATGGGGATGGGGCACCCCATTCATCAGGGAAAACCTCCCATGCAAACCTAGCTAAGTTTAGATCTAACTTCAATAATTACTGAAAATTTTTCCTAAATACAGTGTTTAGCAGATTATGGAGACTCTTTTACCCCCCCTTTAACTTTTTCAAAATTAGATGATATTTTTGCACATTGTACAGAATGTAGCATAAACTTAGCGCTAATGTTGCCAAGATTTTCTTGCATTCAGATTTATTATTGCTCACTAGAACTGACTTGTATACAGGAAAGAAATCAAGTTTTCATTAAAAAGAATGTAATAGTAAAGAGCGAGTATATAACGATTTTGAGAGGTAATACTATGGAGACTTAGTCCTCATCCATCCTGTTGAGGTCAAGGAATGCAAGTGCATCAGCTTCCGCATCAGTGGCAGAACTCTTGTGCTGCATGAGATCCCTTACAAAAGACTCGAGTGCATTTAAGGTGTACGAGAGAACAAGACTGGACATACTGTATTGCAGTGAAGATATCGGCCATCAACTTGTGGAATTTCTCGGGCAATTTTGCGCTGAGATCTTTCAGAAATTTGACATGGAAGAAATAGACCTTGCTAAATTGATTTCCAGTAAATTTAAACTTGGCCGGAGTGCCATGTACCATCCAGAAGAGCACTGCATACACCTATATAGCCATTTTCAACGCAAATGAGCAAACAAACAAAATACAATAAATGAATGGTGAATAAACAAGCAAAAACTTACCAATTGTGCAAGGCGCCAAGAATGAGTATGTGCAAGCAAAGAAGAACAAGTGCATGCAAATATGAGAGCAGCAAAAAATAATCCTATAAGTCTCCTAGAATAGTTTTGTGTAAATATAAAGAACAAGATTAGAATAAAAAAACATTGCACACCTTAATTGTATGTAGTGCACGAACACCAGGGAGAAAGACAAGAGTGAGAGTCAAAGAAGAAAAAGAAGATGTGGCATGGTGCCACTGGCAATTTGCTCAACAAACAAGTCACATGATACAACCAAATACACACAAATGTTGGACTTGAGATATTTCATTCAACAAACAAGTCACATGATACAACCAAATACACACAAATGTTGGACTTGAGAGATATTTTAAAATTGCATACTCACATTGATTGATTCATCACTCAGTAGGATTCAGGTGTCAAATTTCTCGAATCTCCATACCTGCACGTCTTGTGACTGGAAGAGTAACAATGTTCTTGAGGAATGTGATACATTTTTGGTTAATTGTTACATAGATAGGCATAATTTTGTGACCCTTAGGTAGTACTCTATAACTTTGCAATAATTACATTGTGTATTATGAACAATATTGAGTTTATGTATATCTAGCTCTAATTTGTGATATTTTGTCTATTGTATACCTAAGTTGGCATGGGAGGTTTTCCCTGATGTTTGGCCACTCATTTTGAATAGGCAGCGTGTCATTCTATTTGGCCAAAAAGATCAGCCCCGAAATAATCTGAATCGCCGGCCATTGGAAATCATTAGCATATGAGACTTACATTCGTGCTTTTGAGCAGATATCCTCCCAGCACCTGGCTAATGTGACTGCTCTATAACCGTCGCCTCCACATTCTGATTGGGCTAAGCAGCTTTGAGCCACGGATTGTTCTGGCTTGTTGGGTGAGTGGCTCCACCTGCTTGCGTCCTTCCTGAGCTAATGCTCGGCCCAGCCCAACCTAATAGATCATGTCACCATCTCTAGAGTCAAGTCGAAGCTGGAATGTCCAGGTGCCAGGTAATGAAGCCTGCTGAAATACCTCGGCACCATGCATCCAGCTGAGTGGCCGCGTTGCTCACTTCCACTATTCAATTTTCTTCTTCTCCACCATGACACCGAGTTCATCATCCATCACACTCCTCACTCGCTCAATAAAATTTTGTTATACCCACCCACCTCTCCCTTTTAAGTCGTCGCTAAGCAGTATTACTTCTAGCATTTTAATTAGCCACATGCCTTATAATCTTATCTGTCAATTCGAATTTTTACCGTTCCAGAGATACTCATGAGTCGATTGACACAATCAAATCTGTAAGCAGTGTCCTGCCCTCCCAGCGGCTCCACCTGCTTGCATCCTTCCCGAGCTAACGCTCGGCCCAGCCCAACCTAATAGATTGTGTCACCGTCTCTAGAGTCAAGTCGAAGCTGGACAACGAATAATTGCAAATTCAAAATTCTGAATCAAGTCACATGATGGTCTGGGAGATGCCGGATCACATCATCGCAGATTATGCAGTGCTGTCAGCGCACCTTGCTTACCTACCGCCATGTCATCCAGTGAATCGATCAACAGTGACAAATCTACTCATTCTCTTTGTTCTCGTGGTACCATTGACCAAGTGGAATTGAAGAAGGGCAAAAGAAAGCCTGCTGCCTCCTGGACATCAGATGAAGAAGCTGTTTTTGTCGACTTTCTATTGTCTCAGTTTTCTGCAAGTGGCGATGGAAATTTCAAGACTCTGACACTTACTGCAGCTGCAAACTTACTGAAGGAGAGATTCCCAAATGCAAGTGGTGCTGAGAAGACAGCTAGTGTTTGTAAGACTAAGTGGCAATCGGTATGTTATCAGTCACATGATTATGTCACATAGATTCAATACCTTGTAGCTCAAATCAGGGTATAATGCTGTTTTAGATATCAAAAACACATCAGGATTTACGTGGAGTGATGAGTATGGAGTGGGAATTGTTACAAAGGATGATGATGTCTAGAATCAGTACATCAAGGTACATATACTAATGACTGGCCATGAGTGCTACTAAACACTATTATTTTCAGTGGCGCCCTGCAGCAAAACCTTTTAAAAACAAAGGTTTCAAACACTTCAATGTTATTGAGCAGATGATGCCAAAGATCACAAAAGGCTCACATGATTTTTGAGAACCCCTGGCCCCATCTGTTGCTCCCATAGGATCATTGGTGTCTACTAGTGACAGCAATATGGCTCCTCCCACACAGGGTCTGGTTCCCAACACTCCTGGGCCATCATGCACTTTCAATGATCCCTCATCAATAATGCCATCTACTCCATCTAGTTATCTTGCTTCTCCTGATGCCACTAGTGTCTCGGCTCCCTCATCTGTGTTGACAAGTGTTAGCCGCAGTGCAAAGCGCAGAGCCAGCAACCCTTCAATGGTTGGATCTGAGTCGAGCTTTAGTGCCCAAAAACGTACTCGGTCACTATCTGTGACTGCCCAAGTGCAGAAGGATGGGACTAAAACAATGAAGGTGCCCGCTGGTTATTTTGATAACTTCTATGTAACTTACGCAATGAAGGTTCTCGCTGATTATATCAAAGAGTTTCTTGTAACTTCCCCCAGCAGGCCTCAGCCTGTTGTCACACCCAATGACCCCCTTGCTCATGCTATTGTCTTGCTGTCAGAGCACAAGACTCTTACAGAGGATGATCGGCTTGAGATTGTGGACTACTTTGCTAGGGAGAAGGCGCAGGCTGTGATTTTTTCTAACTTTCCAAAGACAACTCAAGCTGCCTGGTTGGAGAAAACTCTGCGCAAGCTCAAGTCTGACAGTAGTCCCAACAATGATCTAACAATGTCAATGGCGTAGGTTTGGAAGTGTACTATACTATGTAGTATGTAGGCTACATTGTACCTGGCAATGGAAGCCCTCGTCACCTATGCTCATCAAGATAGTCTTCCCACATTTCCCTTGCAAGTCTGTCTCGTCTCTGATCTGCTCTTCTGTGTTCTGTCACATCAGCCGGTCCATCACCAAGTTCACCCAATGCAACGTCGATATTGAACTCAAGAAGGTTTCCATCCAATTCAAGGTCAAGGTCAAAAGCATCAGGGTGATGCTTCTGAATGAAATTATGCAGTGTGCATAACGCTGCAGGGACCCGGGCTTGGATGTCCATGTTGTATTCAGGGATGTGTCGTAAGATACCCCATTGACATTTCAGAACACCGAAGATGTGTTTGATGACATTGCGCAGCGCAGAATGACAGTGGTTGAATAGTTCTTGTGCATTCCTCGGCCTGTGTAAAAGTTAGCCCAACATGAACTCGAAATAATAATGGTGACCTACTTGACATTGGCCTGTCACCACTCTTTCAGATGATAGTGTACGCCCCGGTATGGAACAAGGAGGGCATCAGAGGTGCCGAAACCAGCATCTGCAAGAAAATATCGTCCTTCAGGGATTCACAAGTCATTTGTGTGGGCATCTGTCCACAGAGCCACATCAGACATAGATCCATCCCACCCACAGAGCGAATGAAGGAAATGAAAGTTGAAGTTACAAATGAACAAGCAATTTTGGGACAAAACGCCCTTGCGATTACGCATGTGGAAGTGTTCCTCTGGGGGTACGAAGGCCTGGATATGTGTACCATCTACTGCACCAATACACTGATTGAAGAATCAAAATCGAGGATTGTTGAGGATTTTATCAGAGATGGGAGTCGTGTGTGTCGGAAACGTGATTTGGGAGGCATAGAACGGATTTGATAAGAAGAAAAGCATGTGTTTGAAATATCTTTGAAATAGTAGATCTAATGAGTCACACAAATAATATTGAGACTACTGGCACTGTACCTTGTGATGGTGTCAGGGGAACGCTGAAAGCGCTCTCCAACGAGGCGGGATGACAGCCCAGTGACACATGTATATAAAAAAATACCAAGTTGCTCTTCCACTGATACGATTGCGAGATGGGTTAAAACCGTTACGATGGAGAACATGCAACAGTGCAGTGAAAATGTCACAGTCGACACCGAGATTGTGCCGGATCCTGTCAGGATGTCCATGAATGAGCTCATACACCCATGCCTCACCAGTGAGGATGGATGTATGATATGGGATGCGTTCTGTTGAATTTAAGAATAGAAGCTGGTAGGTATGCATAATTTGGATTAACATGGCTAGAAGAATCCCGGTCCAACGATGTCGATAGTGGTCGATTTGGCGATGGGCCTCAAGGTCAACAGTATCATCAAGATCATCCATGTAATATGTATACAGTATACTAGCTAGTACACCAGCAAGGTGCGCTGTGATCCGGCATCTCCCAGACCATCATGTGACTTGATTCAGAATTTTGAATTCCCAATTATTCGTTGTCCAGACTGCGCCTAATGGTTGACCGAAGTTGTGTTCACCGATAGTAGTGGTACGTGAGGTACGTGCTCCTGGCAGTATGGATATGTAGATTTCGAAGTTTGGCTTTTTGCAAACATGTCAAGTATGTCTAACCAGAATCACGGTGTACGCTTCCAAAATCACTCTTCAGACGGAGTGAAGTTGCTCCTTACGAACAACCTGCGAGAAAATCTCCAAAGCTGCTTGGGGCTGGAAGGAAGGCTAATGACATAACAGGCATCAGTAGATATCATCACCCCCAGGAGAGTTAACTAACGATTTCGTGTCCAGCACCGTACACGCGTCTAAAACGTAAAATGATGAGGTGTAGGTGTATCTTTCATTAACAAGCTGCTAAGGGAAAAAAAACTCACGCAAAGGAGAAGTTGTCGACGTTCTGCACGGCCGCAATAGGCGTGCCGTTGATCGTCATATTGGTGAATGGGGTATTATGGAGCGTCTCGTTGCCATACCAATCCATTGCTAGAACTGACACATGGCCCTATTAGCCAGAATACTTCAGCAACGTTGGTGGCAGAATACGCGACAGCTTACTCCAAGCCAGTTACAACTAAAGTCAATGAGAAGCGTCAGGATCTGAAAGGTCATTACAACACGAGAACGGACTTCATATCAGCATCTCCAGCCTGTTCGTCCCTGGTAAATTAGTAAACAATGAAGTAGTAACTAAGCACGCACCCAAATCAAAATTTTCATCCTAGAGTTGGCAAGTGCCGACAACTGAGGTAGCCATGTTCTAGCAAACTTTACATAGCAGGAAGCTAAATTTAGTACTCGAGGAGGAAAGAAGCTAGACAAAGACATACGTCGCCTGTCTTTGCAAATTTGTCATAGGGTGCGTCCGGGCATTCCTCGTACTTGACCTGAGCACCGATCTTCTTCATGACATCCTCTCTGCGCAGATAATACACATAGTATTCAGGGGGAAATAAAGCAGATGAATTTTGACGGATATCATCGGGGTCGTAATCGCCCACAGCAGGGGTGAAGACATTGTCGTTCTGAAAGAGTTCGGCGACGTCCATGCATGCAGTATTGATGAGTTACTCACACAGTAATTATCGGCGTCACGGCAAATCTTATTTGAGTGGGTAGAAGTTCCAGCAGCGTAGCAGGCATTCTCTTGCGCTACGCAACCACCAGGACCGTAGAGGGAATTCGAAATGTTCTTGAGTACAACATCTGGCTGGAGCTGTCCATAGCCAGGAGCATAAGTCGCATAATTTAGGTATGCGATGTTCTGAATGAGCGGATCATACCAGCCACTGTGAATGCTCATTCAACAGGTTACTAGTCGATCAAGAAAGCGACTTACTTGTTAATCATCAGGGCGCTGACAGCAATTGGAACAGCATCAATCTTCCCGTTAGCAATTAAGGCGTTTTGCTCTTCGAAGTAGGTCACAAAGCCGGGTCCGTAGTGACCACCATAGCTCTCTGTTGCAAAGATGAACCTGAGCCTGGCATAAGTAATCGTCCGTGATAGATGAGTTAAGCGACTGACTCTCGACTAGCGTACTTCGAAAATAACTGGCTTTCAAACAAAACCTGAAATGCAGTCCACACGAAGGGCGCAGCGGCTTCTGTGCTGTTTACCGTATCAGTACCGTAAGATAACCCTGTTCCAATTGGCTGGTCAATGTAGATCACTGGTTGAGGAAGTCAACACTGGCAACGAAATGGGAGGGCTACGTGCTACATACTGTTGCTGAGACCATTCCAGCTGTAGGAACGCATGTCATATTAGCATATAAAAAAAGCGATGATCATGACATACCTGTAGGGGTTAAGAATGGTGGAATTACGGTCGGCATTCACCAAGCATGGCCCGTTCTCTGTGAAAATTAGAAGTAAATTCGAAGGCGATTAAACCAATCAACCTTGGAACAATCCGACCATAGAAGAACATCCAGGGCCGCCATTCAACCTGCGAAAGCAGTCAAGAGGTGCGACTCAACTCAGATTATTTGTGTGACCCAGCCTCCCGGCAACCTACCATAAAGTGAACGGAGCTGTCTCCGGTGAGTTTCTAGACTCAAAGAACCAGAACCACTGTGTCTCCTATCAATTTACACCTGGAGGATAGGGAACAGAAATATACCATGGACATGTTTGTTCCAACGTTGATGTAACCAGAAATTTGGGTAACATTTGGAGTTGTTTCACAGATTCCTGAGTTCTTGACATAACGAATGCCAGTTGCATTGTGAACCTTGGATTGAATCTCAACATGCACTGCTTCCGTAGTATCAAGGTGGTCCTCTGCAACAGAAACGGCGAGAGTCATGAATACGCTAGCTGCTAGTAGTGATAGCGTAACACCAGCTTGAACGAGTGTTCTCATAAACATGTTAGTGCAGGCCAGTAGGGCAAATCCATCACTTGAGATACTTATAGGGTACCAGACACTCCAGTTGGAAGCATGATGGCGGCGATAGAAAGAGATGATGCGGGATAACGTGGCGTGCTAGAAATTGGGACTTGCCCACGCGCGACAACAAAGATTAGATCACGCGCACGCGCGCATTTCCGACCTTCTACCGTAATGTTTCGTTGAATAGGGGAATTCACAGTTGCGTTGGTAAGGCGTGTTTCGCCGAATTTGTCACTTTGTTGTTCACCTGTGTTGGTCACCGAAGTGACCAACGGTTTAGAAAATGCAACTTCGGCATGCTCCGTCGGAGTCTGAATCCCACTCAATCCGCTCGTTCTAGTCGAGTGCTGCCGCCGCAGTGACGCGCTTCAAGGTTACTATGGCGCCCATCCGCACTCAATCGGGGCACAGGAAGCTAGGAGTGCATTGAAAGACTCGGGAGACATTCGGACATATGAGCGGAAGATTTCGGGGTGATTGATTTTCCAATCAGTGAGGAGGAGAGTAAGATCTTGACCGCTTTTATTGATATGGACCCGATCTGTCAGATATCTAAGTCACTGGCTAGCTGCAGGAATACCTTACCAGTGGCATTTGTGATCTCGAGGTCAGATGATGAGTGATCAGAATTAGATCCATTGGATGAGTCATAAAGCTCGTTGTTGATCATAGACTGAGTTTGGGTGATAAGTTAAGCATCATATACAGCCTGAATAGCTTGTCCTCGTGGTGTGTTGCGAGGCATGACAGTAAATCCAACTCAATCTCACTGTTATCGGATGGATTATATAATGTTTGTTGCCGTGTCGGCAGACTCGGCAACCCGTTCAAAAGATGCGACAAATTTGCTGACCAGCGCGCGAACAACGGTGTTATCACAGTGGACCAACGTTTTTCAGTGTTTTTCAGACCTCAAAGCTTTTCTGAACAACGGACGAAAAACGCCTTACCAACGCAACTGTGAATTCCCCTAATGGCGCTAAAATCGAACTCCTTCAGAACTGTCATCATTAGCATGAGCAGATTTGCCTCAGACCAGTAGTTGTACGCCATCCAATAGATAGATGCCATCTTCAGCTGAAGCAGCGTTCGCACCGAATTTAATGTCTCCAAGTTCTGGAGTCCGTCGTATCGCCAAACGTTCTTTCTGTCAATCTGACTTCCATTTCGAAGACCAACAACTTCGTGAAGTGAAGCGGACGTCGCCATAGTAGTAGTAAATGAAAAGAGAGCAAAGAACTAAAGAGGTGGACCGTGCAATTGCACCCGATGCCCACTGGAGTTGACGTTCTCCTAGTTTAGTGTAGACCCTGATACCTCCGCGACTACGAAGCATGCGCATGTTGAATAGTGACTCACAGAATCAAGATTTAATTGCTTTGTTCTTAACCACCCGTACTTCCAGCTTTGCTTTCGACTCGAGGTGTATGACTTGAACCACACATGTACTTTCCCTTCATTCGTTGAGATGAACTATTCAGAATGCGATGATTAATGTATCTTGCGTTGAGCATGACAATCCAGCCGACGTATATTTGCATCGACAGCATCAACTGGGGTAAGATTTATGTAAGTGGCATTGAAGAAATTCATAGACTGGACAGCTGGCGTGTCTAAAGAGAGATGCCACTCCATTAGAGGTCGGAAACGGACCAATGGGCCAGCAGCCTCGATTACCCAAGTAGAGTTGCCTTAGGTGTGGACAAGACAGGGCCATGTTTGTTGCGAAAGTATCAGCAATACGCGAGGTGCATATATCCGTGAGATCTAAGCAGTCGAGTCCCTTGAACGATAGGAGGGGATGCAACATGGGAGAGGTGACAACGATCGATTCATTGCTAGCCTCTGTATATTCCCAAGGATGCGTGAAGCACGCCCTAGCGTTAGTACCATAGAGATGCAGCACTATACTACCATTCGAAAGAGATTTATGCAGAAGATAGCGGAAGATGTGTAACTGATGATGCCATAAATACCTTCCTACATGACCCATCGAGTGTTTAAGGTGGAGAACTAACCTGTAACTCGCCACCAGTTGTAAGCATCAATACAACGGCCAAGAGAAACAAAGCATAGAGGTCTAGTGGTTCTGGCGCATCGAGCCTAGATACAGTTGATCAGTGCTATCCAGTTCCGGACACAGGACCGTTCATCGAGAATAGGTTCGTAAAGTGATTGAAACAGCGTTGCCTGAAATTTAGGGCGATACAAAGGTAATATTCATGGTGATGATGGTGCATTATTTGGACCTGGCCCAAGAGATACGAATATAGCTAGATAGGCTTGATCTTGAAGTGAAGAGAAATGAGGGAGAATATCAAACACTACAAATGGCTGTAAGATAATGTGATGGAAAGTAGGCGAAAACACACCTTCAAGTCTTGTACCAGGTAGTAAAATACACGAAGTCCTTCAGGATCTTCGCTGTCCTGGATGTCAACAAGTGATCCAATTTTTGCAGTCTAAATGTGATCAATGGTTTATAAGATCACATTTACAAAAGTGATGCTGGTCACGTACCTCGAAGGCAATGTGGTCATTGCCTACACGTATCTCGAGTTCTTGCTTTCCAACGATGTTTTTTTTCGGCCAATTCGTATCATCTTCCCTGGATAGCCAGTCAGCAGGTCAAAAATGGGGCGCAGAGTGTGATTACTTTGTGATTTCACTCGATTCCACAATGCGCTTGAGCTCCTTGACCACTAACGGCCCAACCCACACTAAGAACTGGATCAGCACTCGAGCGAGACGCAGGATGGACCACCGACTTTCTTTCCTGATCAAGCTGTCGTTCCTATAATTCGAGTTGTTGGCATATCGAAGACGACCATGGGAGTACTCAAACTCCAAGAATTCGTGGCCGTGTTTTCCTGAATGGCCAGTGCTGCATGAATACTTAGCGACATAACAAAACGGGATTCATCAATATTTACTAGTATCTGAAAATGCTTGTCAGCCCAATTATTTCATGAATTAGCAGCACACGCGCCTGAGATAGAATGGGTCACTGTCATGGGAAGACATAGCGGTCTATTGTTGAGACTTGTCCAAGCTCAAATTGGAGGATTTGGCACGATCCGGCATTCGCCGGGTTAGATATTTTGACTATACCAGTCGCGATTCGCGAACTTGAAGTCATGTTTGCTCGACGATCTTGTCTGGCTCTGCCAACTATAGCCAGATTTGTGCGGTTCAATGGCGGCAGTAGCCACACAGTGTACGTGCTTGCTTATTGTATGTCTTGCAGCTGAATGATATCAGCATTTATGTAGTGCCACACCGTTGCCTGCTCGACAGCTGGAATCAGAGGCTCCTGCACCATTGACAGAAGAAGAGTTTTCTTCCATGATTATTCATGGACGCAGCCTCTACCCCCCATCATACCATCCTCGCACTCATTCAGTTCCAGTCGCCCAACTGCAGTTCCGCGCGTATCACCCACAATTCCTTGAACTGTACATGCATTTTGTAGGACATGCAGCTGCAGCATTAGGCATCCCAATTTCACGCCCGGTGTACTTGCCAACACAACGCTCGCTATGGACTGTACCTCGCGGTCCGTTCGTGCACAAGAAGAGTCAGGAGAACTTCGAGCGGAAGGTGCATAAACGTGCAATTAAAGCATGGGATGCAGACCCCGAGGTCGTCGACCGTTGGGTGCGGTATATCGCTCGACATGCGATGCCTGGAGTTGGGTTGAGAGTGACTCAATGGAAGAGGGCACCTCCTGGCATCGGACAACAGATGGTAGATGCGGCCGTGGGCTCAACCAGGCTGGGCTCCGATGCCGACAACGTCAAGGCATTGGCTGAAAAAATTGTGCAGCAAGAACTTTGATCCTTTATACGTTTTTTTATCATTCGTTTGTCTTGCACTATAATTACCTGATGGTCCATGCATGACATTACTGTAGACCTGACCACGTGCATGCTTTACTGCTATCCTACACCTTGTCGGCGTCAGACTGACTCCCAGAATCGATTGTTTCCTGTTGACCTCCAAAACGAGTCTCAATTGAATTCTAATATGAACAAACAACACTCAGTAGACGGTATTCAGACTGTAGACGCTTAAGTACTACTAGACCTGGCCCACCACAGCTCATATACGGCCAAGTACCGTAGCGAACATGGATGCACAAGGACATCTTCTATCACTGAAAGTGATGCGGGTATCTGTGGGTAGACAATCTTTCAGCGCGCGACGTGGTGATCAATGCTGCTGCTTAATGACAGAGACCATCGCTAGCTAGCGCATGGCAGCCCTTTTATTCCAGCTCTCCTTCATTCTCAGCACACTCTACTGCCTCCATTCTCTCTCTGCAAGGAAAGACACCCCTCCCAGGCCACCCCAAGACCCTGCGGGATCTCACTCAAGCATCCGAGTTCCTTACGCTTCCACCCTCATTCGGAGCCATTCAGTTAGGCGAAACATTTTCCAGTTGCATATGCATCAACAATGAGACTAATATCGACATCGAGGGCGTTAGTGTCCGCATTGAGATTCAGACAGCAAATTCCAAGATACTGTTGGCTGAACTTGGTGGCCCAAGTTTCAAGCTCGCAATAGGAGATTCGCTGGAATATGTGGCCCATCACGAGGTGAAGGAGTTAGGCCACCATGTTCTAGCTTGTATCGTCTCGTACCACCTGCCTCCGTCATACCGACATTCCTCTGGTGCTAGTGATCCCTCAAATGAAGCAACCTTCCGCAAGTTTTACAAGTTTGCTGTATGTATCACTTCCAGTAGGACTTCTAGTGATTTGAACATTTCAACTGAAAACGCCTTAGGTCACCAACCCTCTTTCTGTAAAGACAAAGGTACACACGCCTCGGTCTCCATCGGCGTTGATGACTTCGTCAGAGCGCGAGAAAGTGTTTCTTGAGGTCCACATTCAGAACTTAACACAAGATGCAATGTGGTTCGAACGCATGGAGTTTGAATGTGTGGAGGGATGGAGCGTTGTCGATGCAAACACAACAGACGATGATAAGGATCGGAGATTATTCTCTGGTCCGATGGCTCTCATGCAACCACAAACCGTACGACAGTATATCTATATACTGACACCAACATCGACTTTCTCGTTTCCTGTCGTTCATACAGCAGGCAGCGTCATTCCTCTTGGCAGACTTGATATCTCATGGCGTTCTCAGTTCGGCGAACCTGGCCGTTTATTAACTTCGGTGAGATCACTGTCCAAAAGAATGGCTTCATCACTTACTTTTGACACATAGATGTTATCTCGTCGATTTCCTAGCCCCCCTCCAGCACCAAATTCAACTCCAGCACCAGCTCCCCCACTCCAGCACCCTGTTTCAGCGCTTCCACCTTATCTTCAGCGCACCGTGCCAAGTGCGCCATCCTCGCCCGCCCGACCACGATCTCCACAACTTCCCCCTTCTCGACCTAGTTCCCCAACCCCGGTTCCATACAGACCAGGCTCACCCTTCCGCACGCGCCAAATGTCCGGCCCTTCGCACCCACAATCATCAGCAGCTGGATCTATATCTATTATGCCTATCGCGCCAAATCAACAACAACCAGCACCAATGGTGCCTGCTCATGTATTGGGCGTTGAGGTAGATGTTATCATAAATCATATTGCCAGGGAATCCATCGCTGTTGAGCGGCCTTTCAAGATCGCTTTGACTGCCACCGTTTCTGCTACTCTACCAAAGGCCAAAGGGAAACAAAGGGTCATCACTCTTGCTGTACAACATCTTCAATATCCGCGTGCTACCGTGGCTGAATACCCTGAACCCTTCCAGGCCACCGAGACCATCAGCTCACGGTTCTCTTCCCTCGGCCTCACTTCTGTGACGTCAACGCCTGTCACGCCTGTCCACAATGCCTCCAACACGGCAAGCGAGAGCCCCTTAGTTATCTCACCAGAAAAGATGCTTGCACGCGGAGGACCCACATTACCACCCCCTTACTTCGAGTTCGCTGACGAGGAAAAACGCGCAAAGCTGAAAGGCTGCGTATTTGTTGGGTCGTCCACACAGTTCCTGAACCCGATTACGCTGACTTATCCCAGTCACGCCAGTCATCATGAGAACTCATCGGATGATGATGCGGAGAAGGCGGAGGGTAGTCAAGAGTTTGAACTTACCTTCCTACCTGTGCAGACAGGATTTGTGCGAGCAGGCGGCCTGCGCATCCTACTGGTTAGGGATGAGGTTGTAGATGTTGATACAGATCAGGCGGCTACTCATCGCTTAGGGTCCGGCGCGATGGAAGCAAGGACAATGAAAGAGTTAGATGTAGTCGCCGAACTTTGGGTTCATTCATGATCATGATTTATTCAATTTATTGATGCGGAGTCAGTAGGATCCATGGAATGAATATGCTACGATCGGAGGGTAGAAAACCTGACAGCCAAACTATAGATTCTATTCTACGTGAGTTCGAGGCACGAAAACGAACAAAGAATGAGGTCTCTGGCCGTACAGCCTTTCGTGTGTCCCACCTTTCTTGCTTCGTACCACTACGTGGTGCTTGCAAGTTCTCTACTCTCTCGTTTCGTCGCACCCACTCTCCGCTCTCTTTTAGCAGCCAGCCTTGTGTTACTTTACTGGACGTTTCCGGTAAAATTCATAAATTCATTCAGTGCATCATTTTTGACACTGACAGAATTTTCTGTGAGCTGCTGGGCCCACTTGCCCTCACGACTCATCCTGGATTTTCTTCACAGGTTCGAAACGATGGTTCGGGTCGCAAAACCCTTTGGGTTGAGCCCAAATAGCCACGCATGCATGTAGAATATCGTGGCCACTATTGCGACTATTTGTATATCAGATATTGATCTGGTTTCTTCCGTACCATCACGAAAACTAACAGCTACACATAGAATAACACTTTTCCAGTTGAATTGCGCTCTTTATTTTTGTTTCACCGCACTGGGGCGTTGTTCTACTCGTTCAGTCCCGTAGTGCTGAGTACCTGCAACTGTAAGGGACAAAAAATGTGTATTTGCAGAAAACGAATCACACATCACACAAATGCATTAAGGGGGAATCGAACCCCCGGCGGGTCGATGGCAACGACCCAGGTTACCACTACCCCATTAATGCTCGATTTACTTGCGTCCAATAATATTATATATCAGATTTAGAGCTTGCGTTCTTGAACATGCAAGACATGAGATATCACCGGAGACTGACAGCTAAACCTCTGGTTATGATAGTCTTTTTTAGTACTACTGCTAGCAATCAACCGCTACAGTAGTCAGTGTTTACCTTTACTAATTAGAGACTTCAAATAATCTACTTCCGTCCAGATCGACGCTTTTCTTTCTCCTTCACTCTATCCATGGCCTTTTGTTCAGCTCTCTCGCTTTCCAACGATGAAAACGCCTTATTCATGCGGTCCTTGTAAGCGCGGTCCTTTTCAGTCTGCTGTTTGTGCTCTACAGCTGCCAAGAACTTCGCATCCTTTCTGAGCTCACGAATGGCTCCCTTCTTCTCCTGCTTGAGTTGGTAGCGAAGCTTCGAGGCCTCGTTACGTTCATGATCTGGATCGTGCCGCCGCAGGTAAGAGGAAGACCTTGACTCAAACTTGGGTATATATGTTGGGATAGGAATTGGCTTGTGGGCCTGAAGTAGAAGAGGTTTGCGAGCTTGACGAGCGAACTTCAATAACCTGGTGAGCTTGTCTTGTAAAGAGGAGCCTTGCGTCTAAAATTATGGTTAATCAACTCTTCGCACAATCATGATATTGACCCACTCGAACGCCCTCCGAGAATTTTGTGATGTCGAGTTTCGTCAGGATATCTAGAACTGGTTGATAGAGCTCAATAAAACCGTCGAGGCTCTTGTACATTTCTGAAAACCGATCCAGGAGGCGAAAAGCGAGACCTAATAGATTAAGTTTATCTTGCTCTTGATGATGGTCCTCAGTCAGGAGCCGATGTAGGTTTGGGGTACGGAAGTCGAGATGCTTGGACTTCTTGACATCGATCGCAAGGGGTGCACAGAGATCTGAATGGAAGTCGGGGGAAGGAAATGAGCCGGGTATTGATGCAACATTTTTGAGAGAGCTCGGAGCTAGGTGCAAGACCGCGTTGATAGAAAAGTTGATAGCTTCTGGGACCAGGCGTTTGGACAATTCCTCGTACTGAAGGAGGATAGAAGATAAGAAGAGTCCACTCGTTATGTCCGTTAGTGACCGAACACGACACAGCCCCAAGTAAGCACCCATGAGAAGCCTTGCAGGTGAAATGACGGGATGGCTCATATCACTACTAGACCATATGATTCCAATAGTGCGCAAGAGGGACAATTCAGCTGGTCCGGGCCATGTTCTTGCACCTAGTTCAAGAGCTCCTCGCGATAATCCCCGCTCCAAATTTTTGTGCATCAAAGAGAGTTTCTCCACGAAAATTCCCGCAGATTCAATAGGGTATGAGCGGCACAGTGCAAAGAGGTGGGGAACAATAGAGTTCAAGAGCATGAATCGTGGGGCAGGGGGAGATGTGATATAGAGAACGTGATCAACAAGGACCGATGTCAAGTTCTACGGGGAACGTCAATCGAGTTCACAACTACCAAAATAAGGCATTACCTGAAGCTTCGCTTTATTTTCTGGGGAAAGGCTAGGATGATGCAACGTGCGTATACGCTGAACAACGATAGGCACGTCTGTGTCATCCACTTCTTCGATGATCTCCAGAAACTCTTCGTGTGATTCAGGGCAAGGGAAAGTGAAGGGAAGGTCATATCGAACACCTGGTGGCTTGAGTTTTGCTGACTTCTGGTTGGTTGTGATTTCGTCGAACTCGTTTTCAGAGGCACTGCCTGCTTCACTGCAAGAGCTGGGTTGATCTCCCTCCTCACTGTTCTCATCTTCGCCGTCGGTCTCCTCATCCTCACCCATATCTTCATCCTCATCTTCGTCCTCCTCGCTGTTATCTTCCGCAAGCCCCTGGTCGTTGATACCAACTTCACCTAATCCTGACCCAATACCTCCCCACGATTCGTCCCCTACAAAATCGTCCTCGAGGTCGTCGCCCCCGCGTTCCCTCTTCCGTTTTCCGTGATTTTTTCCGCCGTCATCACTATCTTCTCCATCTTCTCCAAGCATTCTCCTCTTTCGCTGCCTTTCTGCTTTCTCTAGAGCCTCCTTCTCCTCAAGCGCAAGCTCATCTTCAGTTTTTGTTCGATCTTTAGGCTTTGCGCGTTGATCAAACGCGAGTTCGCGAACTTGTCTGTCGTAGTCCATTTGCTCATCTATGTTTACGGAGGGAATGTCAGGCTGGTTTCCAGAACTACCCAGAGAAGCCACGTTGTTGTTGGTCATCTGTGCGTCAGGCGCGAAGAGTAGACTTCTCAAAGAATCAAAGTCTTCATCGAGTTGATGCCGCATACTCTCCTCTTGTACTTTTTCCAGCTGACGGCGGGCCTGAACCTAAATTAGAAAGACCCCAGTAGGAAATATCATACATATGTTACCTTATGCTCTTTACTTTTGGCGATGAGTTCTGTCATGACTTCTGCTTTTGATTTCTTCCGGTCGGACTGAATGTAGAAAAGTATGAGCACAAAGTTTCTCTCTAAGCTAGGAGAGGCGCACGTTCTGGTCTGATTTTTCCTCATCCTTGTCGCCAAACCCGCCAAAGTGTGTCCTCCCAACGATGTCACGATCAAGTTGACCTTGAACTAGTTGAATGAAATGAACTCGATGCAAAACATAGTAATGCTCACCTTGATCATCATCTTCGTCTTCATCTATAGGTAAACCAACGTCATCGAAATCATCTAGATTCGAGAGGCTTTGACCATAATGCGTGAGCTGTTCTTCGCCCTCGAGATTGAATATGGTTCCTTTAGAAGCTCTCTGCCTTTCTTTCGTGAAACGCTCCAGCATACGGTCCTCAAGAGACATGGAAGGGTCGTTTTCACCAAAGCGCCTATCTACAACTCCGCCCACATGTCCTCTGTTCTGGAACTCTTTCAACAGAGTCTTCTCGCGCTGTTGTAGGCAATGTAGGAGGCCTGTCGATATCCCTGAAAAGTAAAATATGCACACCTGCTGAATACCTGCTTGTTTGCTCTGTGCAGGCTGTCCTTTAGACCCTTTGATCTTGCGTCCGCCGACATCATGTTTGCACTTGGTGACCTTGGTGTCGAAGGGATTTAGCTTTTTGTGTATCTCCTGAAGCTTGGCTGCCTTCTTGATTTTATCCTGGTCAATAGAGGCTGAACGCTTGCGCTTCTTTCCATTTTGTGGGGCCTTGCTGATCCCCGCTTGAGATAACGCTGATTTGAGCTGAGATAACTGAGATCCCTTCGCCATGGTATGTATAATCCGGGTCGCCCGCCAACAAAATGTAATGCATTATATAAGCAGATTTCCCCAAGTTGATGCCAGCGCTAGTATGCAATGTCGACATGCTTCTAGCTCAACAATTCGGAGAAAAATAACTCAAAGGGCCGCTGCTCGAGCAACATCACCTATATGTGGGATACACTTGGGCGGCCCACTTACGACTTACATTGATGATTATCAGTTATACTCAAAGTCAGTCGTCTACGGTCTGTATAGCAAAACTTGTGTTCTGCATGGTGTCGCACTGCGTCACGGTGTGTTGGTACTAGAAGATCAGATGCGCATTGAAATAACGGACGTAGTATCAATGCAATCATATCGACTTCTCAACGTGTTGCTGCGCTGGCAGGGTCACTGTAGGTTCAAATGAAAGGGGATTGGGATGAGAGTCCTCTGATTCGGGCAAGCGTTCCGTTGTTGCGAAGAAGATAATTGTCTGGTGTCCGTCGATGCCTGCAGATAGATCACGATTCGATGGTCGAATACTTCTGCTGAAATTATTGCACTTTGACGACAACTCTTCCAAATCAATCACTGGGAGAATCGCCATCATCACCTGTCTTGCTCTCGGCGAAGATCGGGAGTAGCAGAATTGCAGTGGCGGATAATATGGCTAGGCAGATTATTATCACGACCTTGTATTTTGGAACCAGGGAGAACTGACGAGTTCTGCCCACAATAACTAGTTCTCTGCCAACCCTGACTTCTGCCAGCAGTTTTTCCTGGAGTTCTGCCATCTGCCGGCACAATCAATTCTGCCCACAACACTAAGAATCGTACCCATGCATGACATAAAAGCCAGCTGCTGTCCCCTCTCAGTGAAATCATTCGAAAACCCCCTCAGAAAATTACCTCGCACAGAAAATGCGTTTCTACCTGCTCAACGTTGTTGCTGCTGCTGCTGCTTTGACGACATCTATGGTTGTCAGTGCGTGTGGGGCACAGTATCAATATTGCGACAAAAATACACCTTGCTGCAAGAATATGAATTTGATTTGCTCCCAGGCTAGAGTGAGTATGAGCAAGTCATTGTACAATCAGGACTCAATTACATGACTCGCACAGTGCTGGGGTCACAACAGCGGCAAGTTGGAGCCTTTGTAGTCTATTGAGAATCGAGCACGGGGCCCGTGGCACATGGAGATAGTGAGTCATGTTTCTGCTTTCACTTTGGTATTATGTTTGATGGTGCAACACCTAGTTCAGAGACAGTTGTTTTTGGACAAATCATCAGTGCGAAATGAAGATGGCATAATTAACTTTGCATCAGTAACAACCAACATAAATGTGGCGGGGGTTACTTGCAAATATTTGACCAGAGTAAACAAACTCAAAGTCCGTGACATCTAGTGCAGTGTGTTCGGTACGTACTGAAAGATCAGAGCATTGAAATAAGGGACGTAGTGTCAATGCAATCATATTTCATTTCACTACGTCTCGACGCACAGAGCTTGCAAGCACTTCTTCTCCAGGAGTCTCTTGACGGCACCTGTCCCACCTGCTTGCACGAGATCACGGAACACTTTGCTTGCTGCTGAGTTTCTCCAGAGGTGGCAAGAAAAAATTAAGAGAAATAAACTGTTAAATTTGGGCATGCCATCTCGGATGCGATGGCTGGAAGGCTGATGAGTTTAAATATAGTAGCAATTGACCTTTTTCCGACATTTGGACGCTCTGTCCAGTGCGTTAGCCTAACTTCAAGTTCATATGGCCTCCCGATATTCATTGCTCGTTTTAAAAGCCTTCCGAACTTTGAACTTGGTGAACCACGAGCAAGAACAGGTGCGATTAATCATTTCAAAGTTCACATTGCTCGAACAGTATGTTCAAAAACAACTGTACAGATTGGCTCCGAACTATGTGTTGCAACTTGCACCATCAAACATGATACCAAAGCGAAAGCAGAAATATGGCTCACTGTCCCATGTGCCGCTCGGGCTGTCGGCTGGGTGGCAAGGTGCACTAAGGCTGGCACTGGGGAGTCATGTAATTGAGTCCTGGTTGTACAATGGCTCATACTCACCATAATATAGTCACAATGCAAGTTAGTGCAGCAATCGGCGCTTGTTTGGCAAATTTCATATATGGTCCCACATGCGCTGACAACCATAGATGCTGTCAAAGCAGCGAAAACAACGTTGAGAACGTAGAAACGCATTTTCTTTGCGAGGTAATATAGAATCTTTTGAGGGGGTTTTCGAATGATGGGGGACAACGGCCAGCTTTTATATTATGCATGCGTACGATTCTGATCCATTTGGTAGACTTATTGTCAGATTGCAGGTATTTCAGCAGAACCTGCAGAATCGTGCTACGACCATTGAGTCGTGATCCGTCTGCAGGCATCGACGTCCGACAATCCTATTCTTCGCAACCACGGAACGCTCGCACGAATCACAGGTCTCTCATCCCAATCCCTCATGGCTCCGAACCAGGTGTTGCATGATCAACCATGATATCAAAGCAAAAGCAGAAACATGACTCACTATCGCAATGTGACCCTCGAGCTGCCGGTTCAAATTACACTAAAGCAAGCAGGTGAGTCATGTTTTCAGTACCAACACACTGCGGCATGCAGGACACAAGTTTTGCTGTAGACGACGGACTTTGAGTTTGGACATTTGCAAGCCAACATTACTGTTGTTAATACAAAGTTAACTGTGCGTCTCGGACAATGTCTTTTCGTACATACTCTAGTTGGTTGGCCGTTTTGCACCATATTGTAGACATGAGCGTTGCAGACGGCGAGAACTAGTGTTACAGTCTCAAATTGTACCACCAGGTTGAAAATTCCAACTGTGGCCGCCAGAAAGTCGAGCAACGTCCGTTTCTGAAGGCCTTTGGAATCGAGACCCATCAAACTTCGCATTCACAAACGCTAGCCAATCACGGCCGAGCTCGACGTCGCATCCACTCAAACAGACCGGTTGAAAGGTCTGCCGTGAATTGTACCAACCATTGACGGTAGGAACGCGAACCGGTCCAAGAGTGGACTCCACAGCTGTGACCTGTCCCATTATGATTGATGACAGTTCGAGGGACATTGCAATCATGCAGAAATGACAACGACACGGTCGAATCAGAACTCGCATCATCGACGCGAATAACAGCAGGGATGTCAAAGAAAGATCCGAATATTTTGTAAGGAGACGTAGGCATATAGATAATCGAAGACTTTGAACAGACAGAAATTTGACGATATGCGCAGACCAAACAGGCTACAGAACCGTGCGAACCAGATACCACAAACAGACATGACTAAACGTTTAAACTTTAAACGTCTTAGGGCCGGAGTTAATGGATTTCTCTGCCAAAAGTTGTTATTTTAATACCAAAGCGAAAGCAGAAACATGACGCACTTATTTGCCCCTCGGGCTGTCGGCTCAATTCTAAAGGCTGGCAAGGTGTACTATTGGCACTGGGGGAGTCATGTAATCGAGTCCTGGTTGTATTACAATGACCTGCTCAGACTCACGATATCATAGCTACAATACAAGTCAGGGCAGCAATCGGGGTTTAATGTGCAAGGTTCATACTGTTTCGAACATGCACTGACGACCATAGATGCTGTCAAAGCAGCAAAAACAACGTTGAGAAGGCAGAAACGCATTTTCTATGCGAGGTAAAGACGGAATCTTTTGAGGGGGTTTGGGGACAACGGCCAGCTTTTATATCATGCATGCGTACGATTCTGATCCATTTGGTAGGATCGCAAAAAATTCAGCAGAACCTGCAGAATCGGGCTCGTTCGTAATCTGCTCTGCAGGTATTGACATCCGACAATTCTCTTCTTCGTAACCACAGAACGCTCGCCCGAATCACAGGTTTCTCATCTCATCGCTACATGCAACCCTGCCAGCGCAGCAACAAGTTAAGAAGTCGATGCTCATTCTCGCCGATACTTTCGATATCTACTCGCTCGATAATTCATGTTCTTTTCCCTCAATCACGATACGATTTCATGGTATACACCGATGACCCTATACTTCCTCGGAGACAAGGAACAGCGTCGAAGAAATTAGTGACTATAAACCAAACGCTCTTCCAAGTCCCTCTTCTCCGTTAACCGCCCCTCGTACCCCATCAGTCGCTCAATAAAAGAGTCGCTCTCAAGCACCCACGCTAGCCCCTTTATCTTTCAAATTATTACCCCCCTTTTCACTTTCGCCATAACGCCAACGTGTCATAGCTTTTGATATGTAATCGGTCGATATCTCATATCACTTAAGTACTGATACCTGTTGCAGGCTCCCAGGCTTTTATGTACTAGTACTTGAATACCTCCAAGATCAAGATTGTCACAACCCTGGTGACGGAATAGCTTCCTGTATTCAATCGTTTCGTGCTTATCCTAGAGCGTCACGGTAGCGCCATAAGGCCCCCCTCAAACTACATGGAGCTATATAGCCCTAGAGCTGCATCGGCAAAATTATACTTCACTCTAATCGTAGCGGCGCTGGGAAACGTCAGTCCCAGACTTCAACTTCGGAAGCTCAAGAAATGTCAATAGATTGGCAGCAAACAGTCTATCGATATACAGCAATCAGTTCGCAGTGCTACTACGAACTTTGCAATAGTATGAGTTGAATCATTGTGTGAACACACAAACGGTTCAGTCCATGTACATCCGAGTCCGTACTTCCATATAGCCATTCAAGCATTGGCCACCCCCGCTCTCGATCTATACGAATATCTCTCACCTCTCCCATCACCAAGTGTTGCACCATCAAACATAATACCAAAGTGAAAGCAGAAACATGACTCACTATCTCCATGTGCCACGGGCCCCGTGCTCGATTCTCAATAGACTACAAAGGCTCCAACTTGCCGCTGTTGTGACCCCAGCACTGTGCGAGTCATGTAATTGAGTCCTGATTGTACAATGACTTGCTCATACTCACTCTAGCCTGGGAGCAAATCAAATTCATATTCTTGCAGCAAGGTGTATTTTTGTCGCAATATTGATACTGTGCCCCACACGCACTGACAACCATAGATGTCGTCAAAGCAGCAGCAGCAACAACGTTGAGCAGGTAGAAACGCATTTTCTGTGCGAGGTAATTTTCTGAGGGGGTTTTCGAATGATTTCACCGAGAGGGGACAGCAGCTGGCTTTTATGTCATGCATGGGTACGATTCTTAGTGTTGTGGGCAGAATTGATTGTGCCGGCAGATGGCAGAACTCCAGGAAAAACTGCTGGCAGAACTTGGTAGAACTCAGGGTTGGCAGAGAACTAGTTATTGTGGGCAGAACTCGTCAGTTCTCCCTGGTTCCAAGATCCAAGGTCGTGACAATAATCTGCCTATCCAGCAAGAATGCTATTCCCGAGCTTCGCCAAAAAGCCCGGACATTTATGATGAACAAGACAGGTGATGTAGAAACCCACGGAGGCTCCTACCCAGCGGACGTTTCGAGGGTGAGGTGCCGTCCTAGTACAGTAGTAGATAATCAAGTAGAGCTCACCTGCCACAATTCAAACACCAAACTTCGACCGCTGAAGTGAAGTCACAGGTCCGGCAGCCAGATTTACGAAGTCCACCACCCAATTAAGTAATTGCTAAGTCATCACCAGAAGACCAGACGACACCTGATTAGGATTCTGGTCCCGTGATTGTCTAGCTCATATATGGCAAGCACAGATCATCTTCATATTTGCGATCAGGCTGAATCATGCAATAGACGGGGAATGTTCAGGCTGATGAGTATATGATAAGTCAGTACTGGTCAGTCGTAATAATGAAATTCAAATGATGGACTATGATCTAGTGCCTGCAGTCCGGCCGGTGCCTGATATACCTGGGGCTAGCTAATGTAATTTCACTGCTGGTGACTCGATAGACGCAGCAAGAACTGGTAAGACATCACCCTATGTTTGATGTCAGTCGTGCAAACAAAAATCCGGTGTACAACTGACCGGCATTCCACTATTCTCAGGCAGCTCAAGCCTACACCTAAGTCCAAATCTCCATATGTTAATGAGGCCGTCAAACACCCGACTGCAAGACAGTTCGTCCCTCGTCAGGGACCGAATATTGTTCATCTGAAGACACACCAACATTGGCGGCCCGAAAAAATGGTGATGAAGCTGGCAATGACGTTAAGAGTTAGTAGCACAAGGTAAGCACCAAACTGAGGCAGGAACCAGTCTGGTGAGATAATGCCATTGTGTCAAAGGCATGTTTGCGACAATTAAAAAAAAGAAAGGAAAAGCAGAGATCTTTACCAGTTTACAAAGCATCATATCCCTCACGTGCAAGAAACCCATCATCTAGCTCCTCGTCAACCCAAATTTCATTCTCGTCATCGCCCAGGTCTTCAGGTGCACTCCCATCACCATCGTCATCGTCCACAGCTTCATCCACCATGTCAGCCTGTTGCCACTCTTCTGAGTCAAGCTGAATATCTTCTTCCTCGTGCGATGGCACAGCACCATCGTTCCGCAAAAAAATTATCGCACTCTCATGTTACTTTGTGACCAACACCACCTCCTCGGAAGCGCATGAACATGTCGCGGTCGACAAAAACTGGGTAGACAGATTAGCAGAGTGACATCAATATACAGAGAATGCGTACTGATTCACGTAGAAATACTTAAAGTCTGTATTGTCATTATCCGTAGCACATCCAAACCAGGCCCAAGCTGAGTGTCAGTGCGTCCATGTTCTGGTGGCACCCTGAGCACAATACCAAACATCTTGATGACACGAGCGTACGAGTAAGGGTGTCGGTCATAGTTATTCTCATGTGAGAGCATCAAGACATCCGCATGTATTCGAGGATTGATCGAGTGTGCACATCATAAGTCGTATAGTTGATCTGTAGTATGCTGCGCTCGCGGAGTTGGTTGTCAACAATATTTGATTACCGAAGCTTCCCCCTTAGCAAATGCCAGACGTGGTGCCCTCGGTCAGCGAAATATGCAATAAAACCCTTCAAGTCTTTGGGCGGAGACCATGCCTATGGCAGATCGAAGTCACACAAACTGTCCTCCGACGCGACCAAGATGTTGTTTCAATATCTGCGACCAGCTCCGGAAAAACATTGACATTTTGAATGGCTCTATTATTCCACACCCAAGGAATACAGATTGTTGTCACTCCCCTCAACATTCTCGGTATCCAGGGTATAGCACGGGTATACCCGCGGGTCGGAAGATCAACACCGCACCCCGCGGTATAGCAGCTTACCCGTGGTGTTGCATTTACCCGCGGGTACACAAACAAGAAATTGTGACACTCTGTAGGATAACCTCACCCAACGCTCGTTTTCTCTTCCTCAGAGATCTGAGTAAGGTCCTCGGGTGCTACCAGACCACAGCGGAGCCATGAGCCAAGACAGGAATGCACGGTTTGATGATGGAGACAAGCGGTTTCGAGTGAAGCGTAGAAGGTGCCAGCCTTCTGAAAATACCCTCGAGCCCGCATACCACATCACCTCCCACAGACTTGGCTTAGAAGATTCAATTCATACTGATCCAATCAAGGGAAGGCCCCTAGACGAACTTCTCTTTCTACTTGGATTCATGCTGATACACTTCGGCCAATCGAGGCAGAACAGATATCATCCCTTGATATTCACTCCTGTCAGGATGATATATGAATTAGTTTGTCCAAATAACTCAAAGATTTGTCCTTGACTGACCTTGCTTTATTATTGCAGTACGTTGCATTCGCTATGTATAAGCAATTTGGTCGTCCGCGTTATTCGCGACGGGTTGAATTGTGCAAGAGCACCAGTGCCTCACAGGATTTACGATACTAAAACCTTACATGCTGCAACACTGCCAATATTACTGTCTTTGTCAAGAACTGCAATGAATGCATCAAATCTTCCTTTTCACGCTGATACGCACCTCGTGAGGGTTGCGACACCGTGAACATGGTGAATGAACACGCCGATATTGCAGATGTAAAGAGGAATGGCATTCTCACGTACGAATGCGAGACGCAGCGTGTAGAACGAGATACAACGATAGCCGTAACATACATCATGACGGCGGTAGTACGTGTGCTGATAATATGGAGACAGTATCGATGTTCAGACTATACCGCTGACCAAGGGTGGCTGACAAGCTCCTGGACAGACAACAGGGCATGATAACGCACATCTGGGTCCTCATGGGTCATGAGCTCCATTGCGCGGGCTTTGCCTCCCAAGTCTGTAATTATTCTGCGCAAACAATTAGACCAATGTAACGTTCAGGGTCATATGGCCTTGCTTACCTCTTTCCTCGTTCATAATGCTTCACATATTGTCCAAGATCGTGGACTGCAACAGCCAGGACTATAGGGTCATCGGAGCTTAGTAGTCCGATGAGGGTCCTGGAGTAAGAATTAGCAATCGAGCAATTAATATATGAGGGTGCCATTACTTCAATTGCTCATAGTCTCTATCGTTCAATCTCGATGCATTTTCCCGCCAGAAGGCATCTGACTCGTGCACTGGTGTCCACGACAGATGGCCAGATGCCAACTCAGACATATATTCATCATACGTCCTGCATCCCATTAGTCAGTGAGAGGTTGAAGTAGCAGCATACTCACGTCAAGCTTTCAAAGTTGCGTTCTAACTCATCTCTGACATACTGTAGGTCCTCTAAGATGTCTTCATCGGACCATTTGCGAGTTAAAAGATTCTTGGAGAACGGAAGAAGCTGCGCAACAAGCATAGCCGGAAGATTCTCAGAAGGCGCTTTCGTGATCAAATTCTTCGAAAACATCAGTATCAAGCATGCTGGAAGAGAGAGAAAAATGCGCTTACGCTGAAAGTGGCAATAATAACACGAATGACCTTCTCTTTCACGGCAGCCTGTGCCACTGTGATCAACAGAGGTATGATATCGTATTTCCTTCAAAACTTTGAGAAAGTTCCATGATGATGCGACTCGAACCCTCACTTGTTAATCTGTTCGGCGACATCTTGCTCGAATGAAAGCAACCAAATGCAAAAGATCACTTGGTAGCTCATCTGAGGGCCAGGCTTATGGCGAAGGATTTCGACGAACCTGTTCTATCAGGTCAAACGCGAACCGATGAGCGATGCTATAAGTGCTCACCCTGCTAATATTCCAGGGATGGCCCATACTGCCCTGCGGCATTCTGGACGAGCGAGAAGAGACTCTAAGCACTGAACCGCAACGTCACGCTTGTTTTGTGACTGGCTCTGCACGAGCGATGAAAGAACCTTGAGAAATGGTTGAAGGTGCTGATGCTGCAGGGGAGTTGATTCTGAGCTGAGCAGACATGACGTCAATAACGGACTTGAGGAAGGCAGATCATGCACACCTCAGCAGAACGGTGAGTATTTGAGCGGATTTGAGTTGTACGAAATCATCTTGAGCTTCCAGCGTTCTGACATGAGACTGTTGATTTTACAAACCAGTAAAAACCGCCGAAAACGCGTACCTGATGAGAGGGGCATAAGGGAGGTCGGGATCAGATTGAGCGGCCCTCGCAAAGAGCGGTATCCGTTCATCATGATCTACAGACATAGGCGTCATGTATTTTGTTACCAAACATTTATAATGGAACATACCCAAGAGTGCATCTGCGATCAAGACCAGGAGGCATTGCATGGTATCGACCCTTTGCAACTTCTTAAGAAGCCGAAGATATAATAGGGCGTATGTTTGGCCATCTGACAGAAGGATAGACTCAACCTTTGCCCTGGGCTGTCTGTCTACCTTCTTAATGAGAGCCAGCTCCTCCGAGGTCACCAGTTCGGCACGTTGGTATCCCTGAGTCAGGGATGAGTGTCATGCACTGATAAAATCTGGTTGACGTACCTCCCATGGAACAGGCTTTGACCTTATCTTTGCAGAACTTTCGTCCAGATGTGCATTCAAAACCAGGGAAAGGGACATTGTTACCCAAGCTTGTCTAGAGTCCAATACAAGTCCAATAGTTCTTGACCTTTGGTCCATTTCACACGCGCAGGGGGGTTGCGACCCCCTTTGATTCTCGCCTCAATTGAATTCCGGGTCAATTCCTGCTCTGTCCAGGTGATGTTCTCGAAAACAGTATTGTCGTCGTGCAAACGCGCACCCAAAGGTGCGTGACATCCTTATAGTCCTCCTAAGACCTTTTGTAACATTTTTTGCAGCATGCCTCCTTCGCAGACTCGCGACCGAAGCCTCTGCAGCGCCTGAAGTCGCGCAAGTAGATACTGTACTGTCAAAGAGGACTGCACGGCCCAACCTACACACCGGGATTATCCTGAACCGATCACCCATAATAACCCGAACACCAACGGCCTTCGAGAAAGCCTACTACGCCTACCAAGCTCGCATCCACCGCGCACTGCACAATCCCTTTCCTTACGACTTTTATTTTAAACAGGGTTCACCTCTAGAATCGCGATTCAACATAGAAGAGCGAAGACGCGAGCGCAAGGCATTTGGTGCACCTTTTGGTATGCAGACTGGGGAGACGAGCGAAGCTGAAAAGCTTGCCGAGGCTACTATGCGTGACGAAGAAGAAGCCATGCCGCGTGTTCATGAAGCAGATATTAACTCGGACTTCAAAAACCTGAATAGACGCGGTCAGCGAAACCTATATCTATTGCTACAAAAGCAAGAGAATGGGATGGCCGTATGGAAGTTCCCTCAGGGAAGCGTGGACAGGGGAGAGCTTTTGCACCATGTCAGTAAATTGATCCTTCTCTGAGTTGCTTGACTTGATATTCGACCAATCAGGCGGCGACCCGTGGACTTGAAGTCGAGTGTGGAAACAATATGGACACTTGGATAGTCGGTCGCAATCCAATAGGTGTCTTCCACCCTCCATCACCAGCCAATACGGGTAGCGCTGAAGAGGTTTGTTCTGCTTCCTGTAGTTTGCATCTCGTACTGACAGGACCGTCTGCAGAATGTGGTCTTCTTCTATAAAGCACATGTTATGGCTGGTCAAGTCCGCCCAAACCGAACGCATACACAAGACTTTGCTTGGTTAACCAAGGGTGAGATCAAGACTCGGGTGGATGAGGACTACTGGTTGGGCATCAAAGATATGCTATCGGATTTCTAGTATATATACTCTATATTCTTCTACTCATCGATATATCATCTGGTATTGCACCTACTTGGGGGCAGAGATAGCCCGACGCATCTCTGGCCGTTTTTGTGCATCATCGAATCTGCGTACCACCACATCGCACTTCGTGCTCTTGCATATGTGTTTGGAGTTTGCCTTGACATCGTCTGAGAATAGATTGAGGCCAGCAGCACGTTCTACAACATCAACTAAGTGGAACACATCAGTCATGCACCCAATATTGAAAGGTTTGTACCCATACCTGGTATAACAAAACTCTGCAGAGGTGCGTCGTCAGGAATAATGGCATTCGGGAGCACAAACGCGCCCGTAGAAATTTCTAGTGTATCTGGCGCTGAAGGCGACAAAGGTCTCGAGGTCAGTACAACTTTGGCAAAATGCGTCGGGACCGCAACATTTGGCGGGGAACCAATAACTTCGTATGTCTGCAAAAAAGTGATTCATGATAAATAACGTTACTGATGACCTAGACTGACCACGCGGAATTTGCCATCTGCATCTTTTCGGGGGAGATACAACGGGATAGTAAAGACGTAGACATCAGAGAAAGACCCTGTGAGGCGTCTACACCAGTCTTCCAAGTATGCCCAATCTACGAAGCAAAATTCAGCGTTTGAGACATCTTCTGTATCGCCTACTTACAATGCCGATTGAAGCCTGCGCCTACTTGAGGCGCAATATTCGATAATAAAAACGTCTCATCCATAGCCTCCTGAGAGAGCTTGGCGTCTGCAGCAGGGACCCTTCAAACTTGTCAAAATCTGCCCCCTTAGCAAAGCCCGACGTACGCACATATGTCCACGATCATACCCGCTTCGGAAGTAATCTTGCAGCTTCGCGCGGAACATCGCCGGGAGAGACTCATCCTCCACGAACGTCGAGTTTGAGCGGTCGGGTGACCCATCTCCTGAGAGACGCTGCTGACCGGATTTGCCAATAGATGCAAGAGTAAGATGCTCTGCAGTCTATAATGAACGCAGTGTTGGTCAATGACTGCTGGAGTCCAGAAAAATAACTCACCCATGCCGGGTGCCTGAGTCTCCGATCATACGCAGCAGTGTACGCTTTACGAACCAGGAGGTCCGGTACAGGACCTATTCAGAACCCAAGTTCAAGCGAGAGAAACAAAATCATCATCGTGCAACGTGCAAATCACCTGGGTGACCGTATTTTAAGACCGGGGACGACAGTGCAGAGACTGTAACAGCATTCGAGAATTGCGTGCCGCCACTCTGGCCCATTTCGATTATTGGAGGGGCGACGGATGCGCTGGGTGAGGTGGTCATACTAGGGATTTGCCTCCTCGTGGATGCTACAGCACTGACCACACCCCCTCCTACTACTGCGCCAACCGCGAAACACGCAGCGTGGATGACAGCTGTGCTCGGCATTTGTGGCAAGACCAGAACACTAGTTTTGTGGTAATTGAAGTAGATGTGTTGAAAAGTTATGGACGCGTCTCTGTTCGAACTTCCAACTGAGTCAGTCCCACTCGGATCACTGGTTTGGCAGAAGCCTTGAAAATAAATAACCGACCCGCAGTACCGCCCCGATACGCGGTGAGCAACACTTAGAAGTTATGGTGCATCAAGCAGCATATATTTACAAAGTCAATCAGGCCTATGATATGTATAAAATGGTCGCAGCAAGAGAATCCAGAGAGAGGAAAGCAGAGGTGTAAAGAGAGCGATCCGGGCAACGAAAGTACAGGAAATTACGAGTAGGGCAATTCGACTTTTGAGGGATAGAGGATAAAAGTAATTGATGGTGCGGTATACAAAAAATCTGAATCAGGAAATCATAACAGCGAAAAGAACCAGCAAGCAATCAAGCTACGCAGGAAGATAATTAATACGAGCAAAATCTAACCCTGGTTGTGGGACACTCAAAAGCATTAACGAGGAAAAAGGCCCGTAGGTGTCTGGTGAGATCTATATCTCCAACGGCTCGTGAGATCTGGCTTCTAGTCCGTTGCCACGCGCTTGGTCACTGTTCGTTCCGCGACGCAGACCAAATCCACCCACGCCAGGACCTCGTGGTTGTCTGACAACACTACTACTCTCATTAAAACTATTGCCATTAATATTCATTCCAGCAACGCTGGATGGCAGACTGGGAACGGGTGGGATGGCAGAGCTGCCAAAGTTGCTGCCAAAGAGCGAACCGAAACCACCCGGAGAGCGGCGAGAAGGGGAGGCAATCGTTGCATAACCTTCCCTAATATTGCCATTCGACGCACGAGTGGCCAAGCGGGGTGCTTGAGTATGCAAGGTTTTCATGTCAGGCATCGACTTCTTCATGCGTAAAGAGCTTGCAAGCTGCGATTGTGAGGAAGTTGCAGAAAGATATGCAGACGGGGCACGCGACAGGGTGGCAGCCTGAGCTCGTTGAGTCTGTTGATTCAATAGTCAGGGACTGACTAAAGGCTTGGCATGTAGGGAAGTACCTACCCTGTTAGGATCGATGCGAGTTACGACGGCGTACCTTTCATCGCCTTCTCCAACCGAATAGTGATACACGCCCAACTTCTGAGCAATCAAGTGAACGACCCTCCTTTGCTTGGGTGAGAGTGTCCTCGAAAATGCGAGTTCATCCCTCATTCTGTCGTCCTTGAACAGTAAGATGCGAGAATAGATTTCGAGAGTAGAAGGATCGTTGAGATCCAGTTCATTAGAGGACGAAGACTTCTCTGATGGATTTGGTGTTGCGGGGGCAATTGGAGGGGATGAGGCGGGGTTAAATGGCTGAGAGATTGGAAGATGAGGCATGGGCGGAGGTGAGTACTGTTGTTGTTGATAAGCACCAGAAGAGAAGGATCGCTGCGGGGTGAAAGCGGGGGCCGTGACGGGACCAAAATCATCGTATGCTTGGTGGACTGCTTGTTGTTGCTCCTTTTCGAGTTGCATGGAGCGCATTCGCCTAATAGCCTTTTCTCTTTCGATACGTTCTTTTTCTCCGGCTTGAAGAACTTTCTTGTACTCAACACGAAGCTTACGGCCTTGGACATCGAATCCATTCAAGGCAGCCACGACTGCGTCAGCGTCTGCCGCTTGTCGGAAATTAGCAAAAGCGAGACCACGGAAAGAGCCTTGTTGATCCAAGTGGTAATTGAACGCGTAAGGAGTAGGAATGGACAAAGAAGCCTAAAATAGAGATATTAGTCGGATCTCATGGCGAAAACAATGAGGAACTCACGATGATATCTAGGAGAGTTTCGCGCTTGACGTTGAAAGGAATGTTCTTGACGACGATGGCGGTTGGTATAACCTCATCGTCAGCATTTTGGTTAGGCGTCGAAGGAGCAAGAGCAGATGCTTGTAGATGACCCAAAGGGGGCGAACTACCGGAGGAAGAAAAATCTGAGTTGTTGTGAGGGGATAGAGGGCGATTATCAGGGATGACCATTGAATTATCAAGCCATTGCTAAGGAATGATTTTAATGTTAGGATATTTTGAAAAGAAAATGAGTTACGGTGGGAAGACCAGCACGGGAGGGCTTCATCTTGAGGGGAGATGGAGCCATACCACCTAGAGGATTAAACTGGCCTGAAAGTTGCTGGTTTGCACTGAACTGATACTGTTGCCTGTTGTCATAATCGTAATTGTCATGGAGGCGATGATTGAGAGATAGAGAGCCGATGTCAGGCGTTGGAGAGCTTGTCATGATGGTCAAAAGAAAAGAATAAGATTGACCGTAGATTCTAGGCTAGTCTTCAAGTTGATAAACCAGTCGTAACGGCAGTTCAAGAGAGAGAAAGAACAAGGCGAACAGACAAAAAGCGTATAAGAAACTCAAGGATGATGAACGCCGAAAATAAGGCTCGTGGCCAAACCAGAACACACCTGTGACACGCCACCCTGATTTCCATGTCACCACACATTCTTGAGCTCTAGTCTATTCAAAAATACTTAAAACCACACAGAAAGGTCAAGGCTATACTATAGACACGAACATCACGGACTGGCAACGTTACAAGTCAATCCCAAGGGCCAACAGCCCACCTGGATGAAACAAGGATCAGAAGCAAAAGAATGACGAACCGGCATGGTCGTAACACGTGCATGCTTCTTTCGCTTCTTATTAGTCGTCCAACTTTCAACACCAAAAACATCGACCGACATCAATGAATTTTCAGTTTCCAGTCGGAGCCGCGCTTAAGGACGAAACTCGTTTACTTGCCACCATGCGTGACAGTGAAGGCTGATCCTTTAGTGACATTTTCCACCTGATCCGACCGCTTAAACCAATCATGATTCAGAACCTGAAATGATCATCAACGCGAACGCTGTCGAAATCAATCCAGGGTATGACATTCGAGGGAATTATAGTCCAGTTGTGCTCAACAACAGACTCGGCCTTGAATGAGCTGATTGGGCTTTCCCAGGACGCCGCGTGTCCGGGAGGACCGTCATCAGCCTGGGGAATGTTAGCAAAGAACGGCTGACGAGACATATTCAAGTTACCATTAATATTACAAGGTAGGACCACTTTAGACGCTCGTGGCAACCGCAGCAAGGTCAGCTGATGCATCGCATGGCACCTTCAAGGCAAGAGCACGCCAGAACACGAATGCAGGCCGACGGCGAACCCGGTGGGAGAGCTAGATAGAGATAGTCGTGAAGACATGAAGTACCATTTTACATAAGGGACTGCAGATCTCCCACATTACAATCCACAGCCGACCGAACTCCATAAGACTATGTACTAAGGTTCGAAGTGATCTACGCTACGATGTATACAAAGTATGCATCGAGCATCCTTGCTATACAAAATACCTTGAGCACCAGTCTCGTAAAAAAACAACAACAACAAAATACCACTCAGCCCAGCTGAGAAACCTTGATGATACAGCTCTTCCACGTAGAATTATAGACAAAATGCTACAGGCTTTGGAAACGCGATCAGACTATCGATGTCCACTTGCACGCTAATGCTGCTTGAATGATTCCAAGGGCCACGAATGCAGTGCCCCGATGTTGGTGACGATGATCTTGGAGTAAACAATGAGGAGCTGTAGGTATTTGCGATTTCTACATCCAGTGATGGCAGGTCAGACAATATGGGTCGTATTGAATCCGAGCGTTGTATGCGAGCTTGGGGAATAGGCTCATGAGGGAGGGGTCGGAAAGCGGGACAAGGAAGAGAAGGGAGTGTGTGTTTTGGAGCAGCACGTGGTGGGAGAGGTCCCTGCACGAGACGGAGAGCAGAAGGAGGTGCACGACGAGGGCCTCGGGGCATGGTTACAACTTGTACAGTCGATCTATAGTCGATTTGATGATTTCAATCGTCAAGGATTAAGAAAGAAAAAGACAAGTAAGCACTAACCAAGTGAACTTCTTTTATATATTGGTAACAACAAGACACAGACACAGACACAAGGATAGAGGACAAAAGAGTGACACGTAATTTCGACGAGACCAGCAAAATCGAAATATCCACAGGAGGAAGGAATGTGGTTCAAAGTTGGACAATTGTCAATATGGCTGTGTCATGCACAAAGAGCTGCCAACAACCTGAAAGCTTATTCTCATTGGATCATAATAGCAAAGGATGAGATATACCATCGAACAACGGCAACATATCACCATCTACAAATGTGCGACTTCGAAAACACAACGATCAACGTATGTAATAACAAAAGAGCCTGTAACCCTGAAACATCAAAGCAATACAACAGCGTCATGTGAAGGTCTCGATCGGGCGGTAGTGTTTGAGCAATTGAGCTTTGAAAGCTATAAGAGGAACAATGAGAAACTGCATGCCCGTACGTCGAAAATCACTGACCATCAGGCTGATTCCATAGCCCTGCAGCGTCCCCATTAAGCGGAGAAGCATTGTTGGGTTCTGTATACGGTAAGTGAACAAAACATGCACTGCCGTCTCAACAACTAACCTCCTAGCAGTGATTGCAACGATAATAATACAGTCTGCACGCTATATACAGCGGACCATTTGTCCTGGAAAAGTTCTGAGTACTATGTATCATGATAAGGAAATGTAGCGAACCTGCAAGATATCAAGGCAGATTGCGCCTCCTGCAATGTCAACGTTGGGATGATAACAGGGCGTGTCAAACTTGATCGTAGGTGGTGAATACGGGTAATTGCTGGGGAATGAGATAGAAATTCGGAATGATAGTCCGGCATAAATCTAGCATGGTATTTAGTACTAATGTCAATGGTGCATGCGCGCGCCACGTACGGTCCCCGCCGGGCCTTCTATCGTACCTACCCATTCAAACAAGTTTGCGTCACTTTTGGGAAAGGCAGACTAAGCGGTACATGAGACAGAAGCACGAGGAGCACTCGA